>NW_024374513.1:0-9433 GCF_014805655.1 Passer montanus
CAAAAGCTAAAATTAAAAAGTTGTGGCTTGGGAAATAGATGGTTTAGTAGGTAAACCAAATGCTTTGTGAGCAAGCAAAGAAAGCCAAGGAATTAATTAATTTCTTTTTTAAACATCAAATTTTCAATGTTTGAAATTATCACCTCATGCATTCCTGTTGTTTTTTGTTCCCCTTTGGTATTACATCTGGAAAAGTTTTTTAGTTTTAATACGGGAAAACACATAATAACCAACCCGAACCTGAATCTGCTTCCTGCATACCTGGAAATGGAATCAAAGCTTTTTTCACAGCTATACCAGTTAGGTGGTGTTGCAGTTGGCAAGGAGTTCAGTCAAGGCTGTTCTTTTCCCAAAAGCCAAGACAAATATTCATGTATGTGCTCTGAGGCACAGCCAGGACGGCTGCAGCCCCTCCCTACATGGAGGGGCTTCTGTAGGGGTTTCAGCCATGTGAATCTGGTTCCCATCAGAAGATGAAAACTTGGGCTGAAGCCGCAGCATCGTGCAGCTCCGAGCCTGGCTCTGGGGTCTCAGCTCACTCTCTTTACTGTGTTTGCAGCTGGGTTCACACAGATCTAATCCCTGCTTTTTGCTGCAAAGTCGTGTGCATTTGTACAGGGCCATTTCAAATCCCTCTGCAGCATCTTCTACCATTTGTGGCAGCGACTGTTTGAGTGGTACCTCTTATAGATACATAATATAATATTGGCTTTTAACAAATGGATTTTATATGCGTGACGTTAAAGTAACTTTGTTATAATGATGTAGTTATAGTTATAGTTATAAAGAGAGAGTTTTTATTCTGTTATTAATTAAGCTTAAACGTAGTAGTGAAATAGGTATGCGTGTGTTAAAATGCCTGCTTGGATGAGATAACATCCAGTGAATGTAGGATGAGGATGAACCTGCTACAGATATGCCAGCTATCAGGAGTCACCGTCTGAAGGCAGTGTGGACCAAGGCCCAAACTTGATGTGATAAAGAGAAGGAGCCAAAACCACAGCCAAAAAATATGCCTGCTCTAAAATGCGGAACCAAGGAGGAGCCAAGTAAAAGACTCCCTGGAAAATCAAAACTTGTACATGGATATGCATAAGGGTCTAAGGATATGCAACAGGATGATGTAAGGGAAAAGTTATTTAAGAGGTATTCCTGAAGGTGACAGTGTGCTCTTGGCCGAGTGCCAAGATGCACCCAACCCTAATAACCTTTCCTTTATTAAACTTTTAAAAATTTCACAGAAGAGTGGATGTATTTTGCACAGTACCCAAGGCAGGCTTCCATCAGCATCCAGGGTGGTTGTTCTGCCAGGAAATGTCCTGTGGAATGACAGGGTTAGTGCTGTTGCCCATCACTGGACGGGAGGAGCAGCTGGGGCAGAGGCTCGCTGCAATGAGGGGGCAGCTCGGCTTCCTCGGGTGCAAGAGGAGAGTTTCCAATCAACTGGAGCTCTTTAGCTCAACAAGTGGAAATGGAGCTCTCTTCGGAGTGGTGGTTGAGTGTGACCGGACAGGCCGGCTTCAGAGCGGCGCTGGCAGTTAGCACGGCACGAATCACACGACAATTTCCTGTGCCACGAGCTAAAGTGGGAGCAGCGGGCCGGGAGTGAGCGAGGCAGGAGCGGGACAGGCGCTGCGCTAAGGAGCGGAGCCTTGCGGGTGCAGGGTGGTGGTGCCAAAAGTGGAGCTCCGGGGCAGACAGGGCGGTGACCTCAGAACGATTGCGCAATCGCCTCTAAAAACTATTTATAGAGGGAGCAGCGGGCCGGGATCCCGGCCCCGGCAGCAGCGGGCCAGGCGCTGAGGTGAGCGGAGCTCGGGGGCTGCGAGCGGGCGATTCCAGCAGGACGCGGCCCCTCCATCCGCACGGGCCGGAGGTGCCCCAGGGCCCGGGCAGGGCTGGGCCCCGCGGGCAGCCCCGGGCAGCCGCGTCCCGGCAGCGGAGCGGCCCCGAGCCGGCTCCGGCCGAGCACTGTCGCTGCGCTCTGCCCTGCGCTCAGCCAGCCCGGCGGAGCCCGCACGGCCCCACCCAAACACCCCGAGATGGGACAGGACAATTGCAAACCCCAGCCCGGGGACCTGATCGTGATTGATCAGGAATTTCACCAGCACTGGGCCCTCTACGTGGGGGATGAATATGTCATCCACCTGACAGGTAAGGTTTGTACTGCCTGGGAAGGGGCTGAGTGGGTGTTGGGCTGCCCCAAGAGTGCTGTCTGCCTCCCTGGGCTGTGGGTGGATGCTGTGTGCATAGCTGTCCTTTCCAGGAGTAGTCAGAAACCCATCTGAGGACATGGAGAGGCCAGAGAGGGTCTGCCTGCCTGAATTACCTTCTCCTTGGCTTATGCAGACGAAAGACCCCCATTCATTTTCACTAGAAGCTCATTACATGCCACAAGAGCCAGGGTGAAGAAGCAGCTCCTGAGGGAAGTGGTGAAAAATCATAAATGGCGTGTCAACAACAAGTATGACCACTACTGCTATCCTCGCCCCGAGCGGCTGATCATTCGGCGTGCTGAGCAATTGGTTGGCAAGGAGGTGCCATATAATATGTTAAGCAAAAACTGACAGTGGAGGACGTTTTTTGGTGGTAAATGGCGCATTCCTGATATGAGATATCACAAGGACTACCCCAGCCCTGCAGACCTGATTGAGATCAAACAGGAACCTTATGAGCACTGGGCCCTGTACATGGGGGATGGATATGTCATCCATATGACACCTCTAGGTAAGGCTGGTGCAGCCTGGCAGGGTGCACAGGCGGCGTTGGGCTGCTCCACGACCCTCTTCTTCCCACATCCCCTCCTCAATATGGAGCCTGAGCCTCTAAAAACTATTTATAGAGGGAGCAGCGGGTCGGGATCCCGGCCCCGGCAGCAGCGGGCCAGGCGCTGAGGTGAGCGGAGCTCGGGGGCTGCGAGCGGGCGATTCCAGCAGGACGCGGCCCCTCCATCCGCACGGGCCGGAGGTGCCCCAGGGCCCGGGCAGGGCTGGGCCCCGCGGGCAGCCCCGGGCCGCCGCGTCCCGGCAGCGGAGCGGCCCCGAGCCGGCTCCGGCCGAGCGGGGCCGCCGCTCCGGCAGCCGCTGCCCTCGGCGCCGCCGCTGACACCCTCCGTGCCTGCGCTGCCGGCAGCTGCCCCTGCACAGCCCTCGCCTCCCCGCTGCGCTCTGCCCTGCGCTCAGCCAGCCCGGCGGAGCCCGCACGGCCCCACCCAAACACCCCGAGATGGCACAAGGCGGGCGCGACCCCCGGCCCGGGGACCTGATCGAGATCGACCGGCCAGGTTACCAGCACTGGGCCCTCTACGTGGGGCGTGGATATGTCATCCACGTGACAGGTAAGGCTTGGATTGCCTGGCACAGTGCTCAGTGGGTGTTGGGATGCCCCAAGAGCCCTGTCTTCCTCCATGGGCTGGGGGTGGACTCTGTGTGTGTAGATGTCCTTTCCAGGAGGAGTCAGAAACCCATCTGAGGTCCTCGAGGGGCCAGAGAGGATCTGCCTGACTGCACTGTCTCCTCCTTGGCTTATGCAGATGAAGGAGCCACATCCCTTACGCTTAGCAGCTCTTCCATACGCGCCACAACAGCCAAGGTGAAGAAGCAGCTCCTGAAGGAGGTCGTGGGAAATGATGAATGGCGTGTGAACAACAAGTATGACCGCTACTACACTCCTTTCGCTGTGGAGAAGATCATCCAGCGTGCTAAGCAATGGATTGGTAGGGAGGTGCCATATGATGTGCTTAACAGAAACTGTGAGCACTTTGTGACAGAGCTCCGCTATGGAGTAGGAGTCTCTGAGCAGGTGAGTGTCCCGGGGTGAGCCCCTGGTGCCTCCCAGAGCCCCTCCTGGCTGCTGGCTGTGAGCTGGGCACTGGGACACAGCCTGCAGCCTGCATGGGGACAGCCCAGTGCCAGGCGTGGGCTCCAAAGTGGCTTTACTTGTTCTGATTATCCCTGCCTGTTCTCAATTACCATGCCTGTGGCCAGATGAATGTGCTCATCGTGTTTGCATCCTGAGTTTTGCTTTCTCTTTGCCTGACAAGATAGCAATTGTTTGCATGCTGGCAGTAGGGTCTGTGCTGTTGCCTTCACTGTATGAGTGGGCTTGGTGGGGCTGAAATCCAGAGAGAAAGAGAGCTCTCATGGGCCATCAGGAAAAGCTCAGAGAAAGGCAGGGATTTCCTAGCAGTGTATGGTTCCTGTCCTGCTTTTGGTTTTTCTTATTGAAAGAATTAAATGAAAGCCTTTATAAAACATAAAAACCCAAACTCATAGTGCATAGACTCTTCTTTAATCTGTATACAGCTTTGTGTGCAACTTCAGCATTGTGGCCTTGCTTCTCCCTGCCATTCCATTAAGAAATACAAAGTCAAGCATATCTTCATTCAAGGTGATCCACAGCAGCACTGGCCAGTGTGTCATATCTGCTTTTACTTTTTGTCTGTGATTATTTTTGTGGTTATCTGCAAGCACTTGAAACCAAATTTTGCTTTCTTTACATTGTCACCTCTGCCCAATGCTTTGCTGAGGCCTGGTGCAGACCTTCTATTCCCATCCAGCTTTTATCAACTACATCCTATTGGTTCTTTCTATGAAAGATTTAACCTTAATTATCCCACCAAGTACACTAAATTTACTGCTGTGTTTACAGTCTATTTTGCAGAAGATGACTTTTGTAGGTGGTAAAATACCCACTCCTGATACGAGATATGGCAAGGACTACCCCAACCCTGGGGACCTGATTGACATCAAAAAGGGAAGTTATGAGCACTGGGCCCTGTACATGGGGGATGGATATGTCATCCATATGACACCTCTAGGTAAGGCTGGTGCAGCCTGGCAGGATGCAGAGGAGGGGTTGGGGTGCTCTAGGAGCCTCTTCTTCCTCCATGGGCTGCTCCATATGGATCCTGAGTGTGTAGATGAGCTTTCCAGGAGCAGTCCAAAAGCCATCTGAGGTTGTGGAGGGGCCAGAGAAGATGCACCTGCCTGCCTGCCTTGCCTCATCTCCTCCCTGCTTTCCTCAGATGAAAATGCTGCACCCTCGTCAGCCAGCAGTGAGACAATACCCATCAGAAAGGTCAAGGCTACAAAGGAGCTCCTGAAGGAGGTGGTGGGAAATGATGACTGGGCTGTCAACAACAAGTGTGATGGTTACCGCACGCCTCTGCCCGTGGAGGAGATCATCCGGCGTGCTGAGGAACAGATTGGTGAGGAGGTGCAGTATGATGAGCTTGGCATGTACTCTGAGGATTTTGTGAAAAGTCTCCGGTATGGTGGCCAGGTGAGTTTCCCGGGGTGAGCCCCTGGTGCCTCCCAGAGCCCCTCCTTGCTGCTGGCTGTGAGCTGGGCACTGGGACACAGCCTGCAGCCTGCATGGGGACAGCCCAGTGCCAGGCGTGGGCTCCAAAGCAGCGCTGCCTCCCCAGAGCCCCTGGGCCTGGAGGGTCCCTGTGCTCTGCCTGCAGCCTGCCAGTGCCCTCTGACTGAGTGCCACCTCCTGGGGGCACAAACCTGCCTGTTACCCCTTCTGATAATGGGACACATGGCTATTGTTGATTTACTGTTCTGATTATCCCTGCCTATTCCCCATTACCATGCCTTTGGCTAAATGAAAGTGCTATTTGTGTTTCCAGCCTGAGTTTTGCTTTCCCTTTGTCTGCTAAGATAGCAATTATTTGCACACTGGAAGTAGGATCTGTGCTGTTGCCTTCACTGTGTGTGTGGGCCTGCTGGGGCTGAAATCCAGATAGAAAGAGGCACTGATGGGCCATCTGGAAAAGCTCAGAACAGAGCAGGGAATCCCTGGCTGCACTGGGTCTCTGCCCTGCTTTTGCCACACTTTATAGGAAGTATAAAATGAAAGCTTTAATAAAATGCATACCCCCAAACTCATCACACCTAGAATCTTCTTTTGTGTGAATATAGCTTAGCATGCAGATTCAACATTCTGGCCTTGCTACTCCCTGCCCTCCCATTAAGAAATACCAAGTCAAGCACATCTTCATTCAAGGTGATTTCCGGAAGCACTGGCCAGTTTATCACATCTGCTTTTCCTTTTTGTCTGTGATGAATTGTGTGGTAGTCAGCAGGCACTTGAAAGCAAATTTTCCTTTCCTTAGGCTGCCACCTCCCCTGCAGTGTTTTGCTGAGGGCTGGTGCAGGCCTTCTCTCATCACCCTGCTTTTATCAGCTACATCCTATTGGCTCTTTCTATGGAAAAACTGATTTTAACCTTAACTTCCTCAAAACTTAAGCTACATTTACTGCTGAAGGTTCTGTGTGTGTTTTCCAGCTAAGGGCTTTATTAAGTGGTGAAATGCACATTCCTCACATTACAGATGACAAGGTCAATATCTGATTGTCCCAAACCTGGGGATCTGATCGAGATCTATCGGCCAGGGTACCAGCACTGGGCCCTCTACCTGTGGAGTGGATATGTCATCCATGTGACAGCTGTAGGTAAGGCTGGTTCATCCTGGCAGGTTGTAGAGGGGCTGTTGGGGTGCTCCAGGAGGCCTCTGTCCCTCCTCTGGCTACTAGTGGACCCTGTGTGTGTAGATGAGCTTTCCAGGAGCAGTCCAAAAGCCATCTGAGGTTGTGAAGGGGCCAGAGAAGATCTGCCTGCCGGCCTTATCTCTTCCCTGCCTTCCCCAGATGGAAATACTTCATCCTTGTCAGCCAGCAGCGTGACAATAATCACTAAGAGAGCGAAGGTGGCTAAGGAGCCCCTGGAGAAGGTGGTGGGAAATGATACATGGCATGTCAACAACAATAATGACCGCTTCCGAACTCCCCGCCCCATTGGGGTAATCATCCAGCATGCTATGGAATGGATAGACAAGAAATGGCGATATGAATTGCTTTACAGCAACTGTGAGCACTTTGTGACCATGCTTCGCTATGGAGATGGAATCTCTTGGCAGGTGAGTGTCCCGGGGTGAGCCCCTGGTGCCTCCCAGAGCCCCTCCTGGCTGCTGGCTGTGAGCTGGGCACTGGGACACAGCCTGCAGCCTGCATGGGGACAGCCCAGTGCCAGGCGTGGGCTCCAAAGCAGCGCTGCCTCCCCAGAGCCCCTGGGCCTGGAGGGTCCCTGTGCTCTGCCTGCAGCCTGCCAGTGCCCTCTGACTGAGTGCCACCTCCTGGGGGCACAAACCTGCCTGTTACCCCTTCTGATAATGGGGCACATGCCTCTCACAGATTCATTGCCCTGGTTATGTCTGTGCTTTCAATGTTATCGTGCTAGGCTGTTGTAAATATAAGCTCTCATCATGTTTGCAGCCTGTGTTTTGCTTTCACTTTTATAGGTCGAGGAAGCAGCTTTTGACGGTGTTGCCGCAGTAGCCGTAGGTGTTATTGGAGCTGTTGCCGCTGTAGCTGCGAAGGCATTCCTGAGGAGATAGTGCTGCTGATTGCTTGTCGGGAAGACCTCCGAGCATCGCAGGGGGTGATCCTGGCAACGGTGTTCACTGGTCAGCTTTTGCTACAGCTGTCCTCAAGGATTTCTAGCAACAGGGTACAATTGGTGTAAACGTTAAATAAGCCACAAGGAAATTTCTGAAATCTAAACTCCTATTTCCCCGAAATTTTTGTTTATCTATCTCAGTATAACATTGTCTGCCAGTTTAACATTTTTGCATTGATTCTCCCTGCCATCCCAGTAATGAATAACAAGTTGAGATTGTCACCATTCAAAGTGATCCCCAGCAGCTCTAGCCTGCTTGCCACGTGAGATTTTATTTTACTGTGTGTGATGGTTTTTGTGGTAGTCTGGGAGAAATTGCAAGCAAGTTAGCCATTCCTTCCCCACCCCACACACCTCCCCTGGAGTGCTTTGCTGAGCACTGGGGCAGACTTTTCCTCCTGATTTGAGCAGCGAGTTCCTGGAGGCTCATTCTGTGTATCAGTGAAATTGGGACACAGCCTGCAGCCTGCATGGGGACAGCCCAGTGCCAGGCGTGGGCTCCAAAGCAGCGCTGCCTCCCCAGAGCCCCTGGGCCTGGAGGGTCCCTGTGCTCTGCCTGCAGCCTGCCAGTGCCCTCTGACTGAGTGCCACCTCCTGGGGGCACAAACCTGCCTGTTACCCCTTCTGATAATGGGGCACATGCCTCTCACTGATTTATTTACCCTCATTACCCTGCCTTTTCTACATTATCATGCTGGGGGGGGAGTACATATAAGTGTTCCTCATGTCTCTAACCTGTGTTTTACTTTGCCTTTTTTAGGCCATAAATACACGTTTGGTTCCAGAAGTCATAAGCACAGTATTTGTAAAAAAGACTAAGTCTGGGGACTCAGTCAGGTGAGAGATAAAGTACTACTGATGGGGTGTCAGGAAGAGCTCAGACCAAGAAAGGCAGAGTCCCTGGCCACAGCAGCCACTGGCCAGCTTTTGCTACACAATGTGCCATCAATGGCAGTGCCATCAAGTTCCTAGCAACTTTGCCACCCTTGCTGTAAACATTATACAATCCTTAATAAAATATCTGCATTACAAAATCATATTGCCCTAAATTCCTCTTTTATCTGAATATTGTTTTGTGTGCAAGTTCAGCAGTCCAGCCGTGCTCCTTCCTACCATCCCATTGTGACAAAAAAGTCAGTGATTTACAGGAATGCTCTAATTTTGCATGATGGTGTTTTGCTCAGTTTTTCCCTGCCTACAAATTGTACTTTTCCCTGGCTCTTCTGGCTCTCTTTGGGAGCAGCAGACCTCCAAATGTGGGTAGGTCTGACAGGAAAACCCACTGGGGTCTTCCTCATTCAGCTGTTTGTTCCACTGTGCTATGGAAGTTTTCTCCAACCCCCCTGTAAGTGCAGTGATTGCTGGCATTGGACCTGAACAAGCATGCCAGGTGATTTTTATGCTCCCTTGCAACCCAACTCATTCTAGGATTCTGCTTTTCAGCTGCCAAAAAAAAACACTGAGGCTTAAAGAATTGCAAGGGGAGCAACCTCCCCTGGAGTGCTTTGCTGAGCACTCGGGCAGACTTTTCATCCTGATTTGATCAGGTAGCTCCTGGAGGCTCATTCTGTGTATCAGTGAAATAAAAAGGACTGCTGAGGGTTCACTGTGTTCTCCAGCTGAGACTCGGATGGCACAGAGCGGGCACAGAGAGCGGGCACCGGCACAGAGCGGGCACAGAGCGGGCACCGGCACACAGAGCAGCCCAGTCCCGGCACAGCGCGCACCGCTGCCCGCGGCACCGCGCGACGGCTCCGCTTCCCCCGAGGGCAGGAGAGCACCACCAGCTGCAAAACTGCCAAACCGCCCATTCCCCTCCACAAACCATTTCTTGATGTGCCAGAGCTATCAGCCAATTCCCTTATAGGGATCATTCATCCTCCAACCATTTCCTCCATCCTCTCCTATTCCCACCGTCTTCACGATGGCAATGGGAAAAGTTCACCTAGAAGCCTAAACCCGTAAGAGT
>NW_024374514.1:0-408 GCF_014805655.1 Passer montanus
AACTTTTTCCTTTGTTTAAAATTATAAAGTAGATAAAGAATAGGGCCTATACTTGTTTACTTCATATCAGGCACAATTTCTGCATTCTGTGAATGCTTCCTCATTAGTTTTCCTCTGCTTGCTAGACTTAATTTACCTACTCTAAAAACATAACAAGACTGAATTCACAGACATGCTGAATGCTAAGCTGGCAATGAATTACTAAAAGCAGAATTTACAATCTAATATTAAAAATATAGTTGATACCTAAACTCAGTTTAAAAAAAAAATTGAGAGAAAAATAGTTATCCCCTAATGGTGCCAGAAGATTATTAAATATATGCACTGCATTTTTCTTACACTTTTGGCTTCAGAAACTTCATGTTTTAAATATCAACCCTAGCAGAAAGAAGTCAACAAGTAAAAAAA
>NW_024374515.1:0-408 GCF_014805655.1 Passer montanus
ATTTTTCCAGAAAATATGACAGTAACAGTATGGTAGGTAGCATGGCCTGGGTGGTCCCCAAACCGTGCTACATTTTCCTTTCATTATTAGCAAGCAGCTGGAGTGATGGTGAAGGTTTTCAGGGGTGGGAGAGCTGAGCTTTCCAAAGAAATGGAAGAGGTTTGGGAGATGTTATTGATTAGTTATGATGCAAACCCCAGGATGTGACATCCTGGTCCTGGCAAGGGCAGCACAGGGAGCTGTTTGGCTCTGCAGAGAAGCTGAAGGTTATTTTGCAGTTTGAGGAACTGCAGAGGGTAAATAGACAGATCCATGGAAGTGCTCCTCTGGCAAAGGCAGAACGAGTGGGGTTCAAGCGGGAATGTTTGCCAGGAATCCAGGTGTTGTATTTGCAGGGATCCCAGGCAG
>NW_024374516.1:0-408 GCF_014805655.1 Passer montanus
TGTAAATAAAGATGCTTGATTTTAAAGACCATGAATAGCTCAAGTAAATATTTGTATTATTTTTAAGCAATTTGCCCACAAGAATATGTTTCCTGCATTACATTAAACATTTTCCCACAGCAAGATCCAATATTCAAGAGATTCTTGCACTATTTCTTCTCCTCAAGTCTTACACTTACACTCATATCCTTCACATGAATATAAGAGGCTTAATAAAGCACAGCTCTAGTGCAAATTTCCTTATGCTTTGGTTTTATTTTTTCTTTAAGTTCTCCAAGACCTAAGCTAGCCCACACTACAAGGATAACATTTGAACTTTAATCAATTATATTAATACAATCTAATTCCGATGTGTATACATGTATACAAATATATATACACATATTATTCCTGGTTATGAACTTTAAG
>NW_024374517.1:0-408 GCF_014805655.1 Passer montanus
ATATCCCCAAAATATCCCAAAATATCCCCCAGAACCCCAAAATCAGGACCTCCTGGGTGCCCCCAAATTTTAGTGGGGGGGGTCAGGACCCCCTGGGTGCCCCCCAGACTCTTTTTTGGGGGGGTCAGGACCCTCTGGGTACCCCCAAATTTTATGGGGGGGGTCAGGACCCCCTGGGTGCCCCCCAAACCCTTTTTGGGGGGTCAGGACCCCCTGGGTGCCCCCAAATTTTATGGGGGGGGGGGTAGGGGGGGGGGGGTCAGGACCCCCTGGGTGCCCCCAAACCCATTTTGGGGGGGGTCAGGACCCTCTGGGTACCCCCAAATTTTATTGGGGGGGGGTCAGGACCCCCTGGGTACCCCAAAATTCTTTCTAGGGAGGGGTCACGACCCCCTGGGTGCCCCCAAA
>NW_024374518.1:0-408 GCF_014805655.1 Passer montanus
TCTACATGCTTGGTGATGACCTCCAGAATGATCTGTTCTGCCACCTTTTCAGGGATGGATGGCAGGTCGACTGGCCAATAGTTTCTTGGGGCCTTGTTCTTGATCTTTTTGAAGATGGCAGTAACATTGTCATTCCACCAGTCAACAGGCATCTCTCCCATTCTTCATGATTTTTCAAAGATGACAGAGTGTGGTTTAGCAATATTATCTGCCAACTCCCTCAGCACCTCTGAGAACAACCAGTCAGGGCTCATGGATTTATGGGTTTTAAATCTGTCCAGCTGATCTCTAAGCAAATCCTCTATGACCAAAGGCAAGTCTTCCTTTCTTCAGCCTTCTTCTCTTGCCTCAGGGGTCCTGGACTTCTGAAAGTCATCTTCAGCAGTACAGACTGAGGCAAAGAAGGCA
>NW_024374519.1:0-408 GCF_014805655.1 Passer montanus
TTTCTCCTTTTTTTTCCTTTTTTTTTCTCCTTTTTTCCCTCCTTTTTTTCTCCTTTTCCCCTCCTTTTTTTCCCTCTTTTTTATTTTCTCCCTTTTTTTCCCTCCTTTTTTCCCTCCTTTTTTCCCTCCTTTTTTCCCTCCTTTTTTTTCTCCTTTTTTTCTCCTTTTTTTCTCCTTTTTTCTCCTTTTTTTCCTTTTTTTTTCCTTTTTTTTCTCCTTTTTTTTCTCCTTTTTTTCACCTTTTCCTCCTCCTCTTTCCCTTTTTCTTTCGGTTTCCCCTTTCCCCTTCCTCCTTTCCCTTTCCCTTCTTCTTCCTCCTTTCCCTTTTCTCTCTTTTCCTCCCTTTTTTCTCTTTTTCCTTCCCTTTTTCTCCGCTTTTCCCCCTTTCCCCTCTCCCTTTCCCTCCCG
>NW_024374520.1:0-408 GCF_014805655.1 Passer montanus
CTCATAGTTATTTTCTCAGCCTGAAATAGTCTTGCCTCCTTCATTCTCTTCATCACAACTACTTTATTTAAGATTATCAGTGTTTGTGTGTTATGAACAACAAAAAAAAAGACTTGATTCACTTCTTCTGCCTGTGGTTGGCAGGATTACCAACAGATACATGCAATTTTTGTAAGAAAAGAAGAAGGCAGCAGAAGAATTAGAACAGGGATGAAAATACTTTACTATACTTAAAGACTGTATTGCAAAAATACCTATTATGAAGAGTCACAAGACACATGTAAAGGATAACCTGATTTTAATCTCAGTTGCTTTCACTTCCCTCAAAATATGGGGAATGCATGTATTGGTATGGTCTGACAATGCAGTATCCATCTCTTTTTGCAGTTGTGTGATCTGATGTGTGCT
>NW_024374521.1:0-408 GCF_014805655.1 Passer montanus
CACTGATCAAAAGCAGAACCCTGAAGTGTTTGCTAATAAAAACAAAAATCCATTTCTTTAGACACTATAGACACAGAAAAAAACCCATTAACAGACATAGGAAATGTCATACCTGTTGATGGTTCCTCTGTAGGCAAAGAGGACAAGTTCTGATTAACAAGGCATAGAGGCATCACTGAAACATTTTCCCATTGTGAAATGCTGCTTTCAATGTGATATCTGTTGGGAAAAAAGGAACATTTGTCTGTGCTGGAGTAATGGAGCTACCTATAAGAGTGTGCAGCTGTAGGAAGAAGGGAATCCATGGCAAAAGTCAACAGAGGGTGCTGCCAAGGCTGCCAGAGCCATTCCACACTGGACACAACAGGACTGAAGGATCAAAAAATACCTTGCTGATTAAAGCCTACA
>NW_024374522.1:0-408 GCF_014805655.1 Passer montanus
CGCGGGAGGTGGGGGGGCGCGGGGGCGGGATGCGGAGGGCCCCCCGCGGGGATGCGGGCACGAGATGCGGAGGGCCCCCCGCGGGAATGCGGGGACGGGCTGGAGGGCCCCCCGCCGGCGTGAGGGGACGGGATGCGGCGGGGTGCCCGCGGGGATGCGGGCGGCGCGCGCCAGGTGAGGCGGCCCGCGCGGCGGCGGCGGCGCACGCGCCCCGGTGCCCGTTACAACCGCTGGTCTAAAAATAGCTCGGTCCGTGACAGCGGCGGTGGGGGTCGGGGGAAGGGGGAGTTCCCGGGCGCGTCCCGAGATGACTCAGCGCCCGCCCCGCAGCCCGTGCGGGCCCGTGGGCTCCGCTGCCGCCCGCTCTGCCGGGGGCGCCGCGGGGGCCGCCGCGGTGCGGCCGTGACG
>NW_024374523.1:0-408 GCF_014805655.1 Passer montanus
CCATCCCCTTTCCCAGTCCATGTCCATCCCATGCCCCCTGGTGCCACCCTGGGCCCCATCCCTGCCCAAGGCAGGCCAAGCTCCAGCCTGCAGCTCTGCAATCCCGTCCCGGCAGGCTCAGCAGGGATAATAAAGGGATACTTCAGTGGGGTTCCCTCAGCCAAGCCATGCCCAGCAGCTTTGGAGCTCTCTGCATCCCTGGTCAGGATTCAGGGCAGAGCCCGAGTCCCTGCTCCCAGCCCTTTCCCCTTCCCGGGAGCAGGGGCTCCAGGAGAGCAGCTCACTGCAAATCCGAGAATCTGCAGCATTTCTCACCCTCAGGGGGAGGCTTTTCCTTGGTACCAACAATTCCCAAGGGCATTCCCCTCAGGGAGTCATCCTTCCAGCAGCACAAATGGCTCCAAAGGG
>NW_024374524.1:0-963 GCF_014805655.1 Passer montanus
ATAAGGGGCATTGCAAATTAAGCTTTAACTCACCTCATTAGCATAAAGGACACGGCAAATTACGTTTCAACCCTCCTCATTAGCATAAAGGGCATTGGAAACTGAGCTTTATTACTCTTCATTAGCATAAGGGGCATTGCAAATTAAGCTTTAACCATCCTCATTAGCATAATGGCCATTGCAAATTGAGCTTTAACCCTCCTCATTAGCATAATTATCATTGCCAATTGAGCTTTAACCCTCCTCATTTGCACAATGACCATTGCAAATTGAGCTTTAATCCTCCTGATTTGCATAGTGGGCGTGGTAAATTGAGTTCCAACCCTCCTCATTAGCATAAGGGGCGTGGCAAATTCAGCTTCAATCCACCTCATTAGCACAAGGACCAAGGCAAACAGAGCTTTGAACCGCCTCATTAGCATAATTGTAATTGCCAATCGAGCTTTAACCCTCCTCATTAGCATAAGGGGCATGTCAAATTGAGCTTTAACCCTCCTCATTAGCATAATGACCAATGCAAATTGAGCTTTAACCCTTCTCATTTGCATAGTGGGCGTGGTAAATTAAATTCCAACCCTCCTCATTAGCATATGGGGCATGTCAAATTGAGCTTTAACCCTCCTCATTTGCATAGTGGGCGTGGTAAATTAAGTTCCAACCCTCCTCATTAGCATAAGGGGCATGTCAAATTGAGCTTTAACCCTCCTCATTTGCATAGTGGGCGTGGTAAATTAAGTTCCAACCCTCCTCATTAGCATAAGGGGCATGTCAAATTGAGCTTTAACCCTCCTCATTTGCATAGTGGGCGTGGTAAATTAAGTTCCAACCCTCCTCATTAGCATAAGGGGCATGTCAAATTGAGCTTTAACCCTCCTCATTTGCATAGTGGGCGTGGCCACGCCCCCCTATAACCCGGGGGCGGGCGCGGCTCCGCTTCGGAGGAGGGGGCGTGGTCCAACCCCC
>NW_024374524.1:2096-4466 GCF_014805655.1 Passer montanus
TTTGGGAGTTTTTAGGGGGGATTTTGGGGGCTCCGAGTGGGGATTTGGGGGGTTCGGGGCGGATTTTTGGGGTTTTTTTTTTGGTGGGATTTGGGCAGTTTTGGGGTGTTCGGGGCGATTTTGGGGGGATTTGACTTTTATGGGGTGAATAAATGAATATTTCAGGTGTTTGGGGCGGTTTTTTGGTTTTTTTAAAATGGGATTGGGGCAGTTTTGGGGGGGTTTTGGGGCAGTTTTTGGGATATTTGACATTTATGGGCTGAATAAATGAATATTTCAGGTGTTTGGGGCGGTTTTTTGGTTTTTTTAAAATGGGATTGGGGCAGTTTTGGGGGGGTTTTGGGGCAGTTTTTGGGATAATTTGACGTTTGTGGGGTTAATGCGAATTTGGGGTGTCCAGGACATTTTTGGGGGGTATTTGAGGCAGTTTTTGGGATATTTGACATTTATGGGCTGAATAAATGAATATTTGAAGTGTTCGGGGCAGTTTTTTGGGGTTTTTTTAATGGGATTTGGGCAATTTTGGGGGGTATTTGGGGCAGTTTTGGGGATATTTGACATTTATGGGGTAAATTAATGAGAATTTGGGGTGTCCGGGGCAGTTTTGGGAGTATTTGGGGCAGTTTTTTGGGATATTTGACATTCATGGGGTGAATTAATGAGAATTTGAGGCGTTCAGAGTAACTTTTTGGGTTTTTTAAGTGGGATTGGGGCAGGTTTTGGGGTATGTGGGGCCGTTTTTTGGGTATTTAATGTCTGTGGGGTAAATTAATGAGAATTTGGAGTATCCGGGGCATTTCTGGGGTATTTGAGGCAGTTTTTGGTGTTATTTGACATTTATGGGGTGAATTCAAGAGTATTTGAGGGGTTTGGGGTGGATTTTTGGGGTGAATTTTGGGTTTTTTTATGGGATTTGGGCAGGTTTTTTTGGGGTATTTGATGTTAATGTGGTAAATCAATGAGAATTTGGGGTTTTCAGGGCATTTTTGGGGGTATTTGGGGCGTTCAGGGCATGTTCTGTGGGGATTTGGTGCCAGCGGTGTAAATTTATGGAGTTTTTGAAGGATTTGGGGCAACATTTGCAAGGTTAAGGGAATTTTTGGGGCAGATTTGGGGGTTTGGGGCAGTTTTTGGGGCCCTGACCCCAAATTCGCCCCCTCAGAGCTGATCCTGCTCTTCCAAAGTGATTTTTTTTGGGATTTATCCCAAATTTTAGGGGTTTCTCACCCTTTTATGGTGTAATTCTGGGATTTTTTCCCCCATTTCTGTTGGGATTTTTGCGATTTCTGCCCCCTGGGGAGTTTTTCCTCCCAGGGAATTCATTTTTTGGGGTCCCTGACCCCCCAAACCGCCCCCCAGGGCTGATCCCGCTGCTCCAACCTGATTAATTTTGGGATTTATCCTCAATTTTAGGGATTTCTCACCCTTTCATGGTGTAATTTTGGGGTTTTTTCCCCATTTCGGTTGGGATTTTGGGAGTTTCCCCCAATTTTAATGGAATTTTTTGGGGTGTTTGGGAAGTTTTTGGGGAGTTTTTCCTCACAGGGAATTAATTTTTAGGGTCCCTGACCTCCCAAAATGTCCCTCAGGGCTGATCCCGCTGCTCCAGCCTGATTAATTTTGGGATTTATCCCCAAATTTTAGGGCATTTTCACGCTTTTGAGGTGTAATTTTGGGGATTTCCCCCCCATTTCGGTTGGGATTTTTGGGGTTTCTGCTCCCGAGAGGTTTTTCCTCACGGGGAATTAATTGTTTGTGGTCCCTGACCCCCCAAACCGCCCCCCAGGGCTAAATCTCCTGCTCCAACCTGATTAATTTTGGGATTTATCCCCAATTTTAGGGATTTTTCACCCATTTCGGTTGGGATTTTCTCCCCATTTCGGTTGGGATTTTTGGGATTTCCCCCCATTTTTAATGGATTTTTTTTGGGATTTCTGCCCCCTGGGGGTTTTTCCTCCCGGGGAATTCGTTTTTAGGGGTCCCTGACCCCAAATCCCCCTCCCAGGGCTGATCCCGCTGCTCCAACCTGATTAATTTTGGGATTTATCCCCAATTTTAGGGATTTTCCCCCCATTTCGGTTGGGATTTTCTCCCCATTTCGGTTGGGATTTTTGGGATTTCTGCCCCCTGGGGGTTTTTCCTCGCGGGGAGTTCATTTTTCGGGGTCCCTGACCCCCCAACCCGCCCCCCAGGGCTGATCCTGCTGTTCTACCTGGTGTTTTACGGGTTCCTGGCCGGGCTCTTCGCCCTCACCATGTGGGTGATGCTGCAGAGCGTCGACCCCCACGTGCCCAAGTACCAGGACCGGCTGCTGACCCCCGGTGAGACCCCCGGGGGGCTTGGGGGGGGTTCTGGGGGGTCCTGGTGGGG
>NW_024374524.1:5197-8799 GCF_014805655.1 Passer montanus
AGTGTCCCCGCTGTCCCCTCACTGTCCCGTGTCCCCTCACTGTCCCTGATGTCCCTGCTGTCCCCCCGCTGTCCCCTCACTGTCCCGTGTCCCCTCACTGTCCCTGATGTCCCCGCTGTCCCCCCGCTGTCCCCTCACTGTCCCGTGTCCCCTCACTGTCCCGTGTCCCCAGGGCTGATGATCCGTCCCTGCTCCGAGGGTCTCGATGTCACCTTCAACGTGAGCCAGAGCCAGACCTGGCACCAGTACGTGCGGGCGCTGCACCAGTTCCTGGAGCGTGAGTCACTGGGGCACTGGGGGCACTGGGGGGACTGGGATATACTGGGAGGGACTGGGGGGGGACTGGGTTATACTGGGAGGGACTGGGAGGTGATTGGGAAGGCCCAACTCCATACTGGTATGATCCTAATTATACGGGGATGGAACAAACCCATACTGGGATGGCTCTAACCCATACTGGGATGGCACACTCTAACCCAAACTGGGCTGGTACACTCTCCCAGTCCCTCCCAGTCCATCCCAGTAACCCCGTGCCCCCCCCAGCGTACAACGACAGCGTGCAGGCGGCGTGCAACGCTCCCAGTCTGTACTGGGATGGCTCTAACCCATACTGGGATGGCTGTAACCCATACTGGGATGGCTCTAACCCATACTGGGATGGCCCCAGTCCATCCCAGTCCATCCCAGTCCATCCCAGTAACCCCATCCCACCCCCCAGCGTACGACGACAGCGTTCAGGCGGCGCGCAACGCTCCCAGTCCGAACTGGGATGGCTCTAACCCATACTGGGATGGCTCTAACCCATACTGGGATGGCTGTAACCCATACTGGGATGGCCCCAGCTGCTCTCAGCGCCGCTCCCAGTCCATCCCAGTCCATCCCAGTAACCCTGTCACACCCCCCAGCCTACAACGACAGCGTGCAGGCGGTGTGCAACGCTCCCAGTCTGTCCTGGGATGGCTCTAACCCATACTGGGATGGCTCTAACCCATACTGGGATGGCCCCAGTCCATCCCAGTCCCTCCCAGTCCCTCCCAGTCCATCCCAGTAACCCCATCCTGCCCCCCAGCGTACAACGACAGCGTGCAGGCCGCCCGCAATGCGGCGTGCGCGGCCGGGCGCTACAACGAGCAGCCCGACGACGCGGTGCCCAACTTCCCCAAGCGCGCGTGCCGCTTCGAGCGCTCGCGCCTCGGGCCCTGCGCCGGCCTCGGCGCCCGCGGCGACTTCGGCTACGCCAGCGGCCGGCCCTGCGTGCTCGTCAAGGTCAACCGGGTGAGCCCCGCGCCGCGGGCACTGGGATATACTGGGGGGACTGGGTTGTACTGGGGGGCACTGGGAGAGGGGCTGGGGTGGGTGTTGGGTCATGTAATTGTGTTTAATGGGACTGGGTTGTACTGGGGGGCACTGGGAGAGGGGCTGGGGGCACTGGGTTATACTGGGGGGGACTGGGAGAGGGGCTGGGGTGGGTGTTGGGTCATGTAATTGTGTTTAATGGGACTGGGTTATACTGGGAGGGACTGGGAGGGACTGGGAGGGACTGGGAGGGGCTGGGGGCGGGGAATGGGCAGTGTAGTTGTGTTTAATGGGATTGGGAGGGACTGGGAGGGACTGGGTTATACTGGGAGAGACTGGGAGAGGGGCTGGGGGTGGTTATTGGGTTGTGTTTTTGGGGTTAATGGGACTGGGTTGTACTGGGAGCACTGGGAGAGGGGCTGGGGTGGGTGTTGGGTCATGTAATTGTGTTTAATGGGACTGGGATGGACTGGGAGGGACTGGGAGAGGGGCTGGGGGTGGTTATTGGGTTGTGTTCTTGGGGTTAATGGGACTGGGTTGTACTGGGAGCACTGGGAGAGGGGCTGGGGTGGGTATTGGGTTGTGTCGTTGGGTTTAATGGGACTGGGAGCGACTGCGGTGGTGTACTGGTGCTTACTGGTTTGTACCAGTTCATACTGGTCCATACTGGTCCATACTGGTCTATACTGGTTTATACTGGTTCATACTGGTCCATACTGGTCCATACTGGTCTATACTGGTTTATACTGGTCCACACTGGTTCATACTGGTCCGTACTGGTCCATACTAGTCCCTATTGGTTCATACCTGGGAGGGACTGGGATGGACTGGGAGGGACTGGGAGAGGGGCTGGGGTGGGGAATGGGCAGTGTAATTGTGTTTAGTGGGACTGGGAGGGACTGGGTTATACTGGAAGGGATTGGGAGAGGGGCTGGGGTGGTTATTGGGCTGTGTAATTGTGTTTAATGGGACTGGGAGGGACTGGGATGGACTGGGAGGGACTGGGATATACTGGGAGTGACTGGGAGAGGGGCTGGGGTGGGTGTTGTGTCATGTAATTGTGTTTAATGGGACTGGGTGGCTGGGGGCGGGGAATGGGCAGTGTAATTGTGTTTAATGGGACTGGGAGAGACTGGGTTATACTGGGGGGGACTGGGAGGGACTGGGGTGGTGTCTAGATGTGAGTTGTGTTGGACTGGGATGGACTGGAATGGACTGGGAGGGACTGGGAGAGACTGGGAAGGATTGGGAGCCCTGGGAGAGGGGCTGGGGGCACTGGGTTATACTGGGAGCACTGGGAGAGGGGCTGTGGGCGGGTGTTGGGTTGTGTCGTTGGGGTTAATGGGACTGGGATGGACTGGAATGGACTGGGATGGTGTACTGGTCCATACTGGTTTATACCGGTTCATACTGGGCCATACTGGTCCATACTGGTCCATAATGGTTCATATTGGTCTGTGCTGATTTGTACTTGTTCATACTGGTCCACACTGGTTCATACTGGTCCGTACTGGTCCCGCAGGTCATTAACTTCTTCCCGGGCAAGAACAAGAGCATCAACATCGTCTGCGCCTCCCCTGCACACCCATCCCTGGGAACTGGGATTTGGGGATCCCCTGGACACCAAATCCTTGGGAATTGGGATTTTGGGAATCCCCTGTACACCCGAATTCCTGAAAATGGGATTTTTGGGATCTTCTGGACATCCAAATCCTTGGGAATTGGGATTTTGGGGACCCCCTGTACACCTGAATTCCTGGAAATGGGATTTTGTGGACTCCCTGCACACCCATCCCACAGAACTGGGATTTTAGGGATATCCTGGGCATCCAAATCCTTGGAAATCGGAATTTTGGGGATCCCCTGTACGCCTGAATTCCTTAAAAAAGGGGTTTTTGGGATCCCCTGCACACCCATCCCCGGGAACTGGGATTTTGGGGATCACCTGGGCATCCAAATCCTTGGAAATCAGGATTTTTGGGACCCCCTGCACACCTGAATTCCTGGAACTGGGATTTTTGGGATCCCTTGCACACCCATCACTGGGAACTGGGATTTTGGGAATCCCCATGGCATCCAAATCCTTGGAAATCGGGATTTTGGGATCCCCTGTACACCCATCACTGGGAACTGGGATTTTGGGAATCCCCATGGCATCCAAATCCTTGGAAATCGGAATTTTGGGATCCCCTGTACACCCATCCCCGGGAACCGGGATTTTGGGGATCCCCCAACCCCCCAAAACCGAGAACCTTTTCCTCCCCGACGCCCCTGACCCCCCGAATTCCCGGCAGGTGAACTACACG
>NW_024374525.1:0-408 GCF_014805655.1 Passer montanus
ATTCTCAGCAATTCCCAGGGTTCCAGCAGGCAATAAGGGCCAGGGGCCCAGCAGCACCTTGCCTTTGAAATGTGCTTTCAATTACCTGGGAAGGACTCAAAGAAATGCCTTGGGCTCCCCAGCAGACCAGATCACCTGTGACGCAGCAGAAAATGCCCCTCAAGCACAAACTCCTGCAGAAACCTCTGACTCCTGAAATGCTGAAGCTAAAACTGCATTTCAACACTGCAGAAACAGTCCCTCTCTTTTTCCCCTCCCTCCACAATTCAGTCTTCTCTTCTACAATATATTAAGAAGATAAAGCTATGTTTGAAAACATAAATCTCATCATTAAGTATTAAGATCACAGAAGAAAAATATGAAAAGCCACAGAGAAGTCCTTCATTTAGTCCTCATCTATCATTCTTT
>NW_024374526.1:0-408 GCF_014805655.1 Passer montanus
GCAGATAGTAAGCAAAAGTGTTATAGTAGAGCTATGAAACGCAAGTAGTGGACGACACGTTTTTGAAGATTTATTTTGGGTCAACAGAGAGGGGGAATTGTGGGAATCATTAGGATTAGAGGATTTTAGGAAAACTAGGAAAAAGAAAGGCCTCAGAGACAGAAAGGATAGTGAAATGCTAAAGCAGCAGAAAAGATATATCAGCAGTAGCGAAGACATGAGAAATAGAACAATAAAGCTGTGTAGTTTGGCTTACTAAGTTGCAAAAAGTATATTTTAGTGAATATTTAGAAGGTTAAATATGAATGGGGCTCTATGCTTTGTCTTTTATAAACGAACCATTGTATGAGAGAAAAAGCTGCTATTGTTTTAACCAATACTACGTGTGCTTCATATGGTTGGATAGAA
>NW_024374527.1:0-408 GCF_014805655.1 Passer montanus
TTCAAATTCTTGAAGGAATTTTATGGCTATCATTCCCTCAAAGACTTCCTTCTTGAGTAACTTTTCAGAAACTAAACAAAGAAATTAACTGATTAACTAATAAACACATTTAAAAATATTAAAATGGAGATAAATGGGATCAAAGGAGTGTAATTAAGAGCTTGAGCAAGTACTCCCCCATCAGAATCACTTGCAGATCACTACTCATCACTCACTCTGTACTTAGGAGCTTTGTTACTTTTGGCATTCATCCTGTCAATTACAGCGTCAATTACCACAGGCATATGTCACCCTTTCAAGACTCTGCTTCTACTCGGCACAGGCCCATCACCTGTCTCAAAGGTCACCAGAGGATATTCCAGGGCAGTTCAGGTCATCCTTCATGGCATCTGCAGGCTCAAGGTCAGC
>NW_024374528.1:0-408 GCF_014805655.1 Passer montanus
CCCCAAACCCTCCCTTTGCCCATTTTCTGTCCCTTTTCCCTCAGCAGAGTGACACGGGGACTTTTGGTGACTTTTGGTGACCCCAAATCCTCCCTCATTCCTCATTTTCTGCCCCTTTTCCCTCCCTAGAGTGACACGGTGACATTTGGTTGGTTTTGGTGCCCCCAAACCCTCCCCTTGCCCATTTTCTGCTCGTTTTCCCTCAGCAGAGCGACACGGTGACATTTGGTGACGTTTGGTGACATTTGGTTGGTTTTGGTGACCCCAAACCCTCCCTTTGCTCATTTTCTGCCCCTTTTCCCTCAGCAGGGTGGCACGGTGACATTTGGTGACTTTTGGTGACCCTAAACCCTCCTCATTCCTCACTTTCTGCCCCGTCCTCCCCGCAGGTGTTGCCGGCAGCCCCCG
>NW_024374529.1:0-408 GCF_014805655.1 Passer montanus
TTTTGGGATATTTTTAGGATATTTTCAGGCTGTTTTTGGGTGTTTTGCAGCTGCCCAGCTGGGGTTGCTGGCTCAGGAGCTGCTGCCGTGCCGGGCCGAGCTGCTCCAGGGGGGCTGGGGGGGATCCCCAACTCTGGGGTTATTGGTGGGATATTTTTGGGGTATTTTTAGGATATTTTTAGGATATTTTTGGGATATTTCTGGGATATTTTTAGGATATTTTTAGGATATTTTTGGGATATTTTTAGGATGTTTTTAGGATATTTTAAGGATTTTTTTGTGATCTTTATGCGAGATTTTTGGGCTATTTTTAGAATATTTTTACGATATTTTTAGGATATTTTCAGGATATTTTTAGGATATTTTCGGGATATTTCTGGGATACTTTTAGGATATTTTCAGGATGTT
>NW_024374530.1:0-408 GCF_014805655.1 Passer montanus
AAAGACCATGAAAAGCTTGCATAGACTCCAGCTGAAGTCAAAAACAAAACTAGACATGTCAATATAAGCAGAAATAGCATTCCCACATGGGAAAAATTTCTAACAGTATAATTTCTAAATACTGATTATATATTACTTATTACCACCAGATATCAAAATCTGAGAGTTTAGTTTTAGACTTTGAAAAAATTAGACATTCATATGCTTCCAGATAGAAAATAACCACAAGAGATTGTATTCATCTCACATAAACTGTTGAGAGAATATGTCTATAGCCAAAGGAGGGAGAAAGGCACCTCCTGAGGGTGACTCGGGTTTTCAGTCTTTAGGCTCCAACTTAAAAATTAGATGTTCCCTTTACTTGTAAGAGAACATAAATTTCTCTTGTCATTAAGAGATGATAGTTTT
>NW_024374531.1:0-408 GCF_014805655.1 Passer montanus
GTGTGTGTGTGTGTTGCCTTGTACAGCACATTGTGGTGCCATGTTTTAAGAAGGCCAGTAACAGGAAAACTTCTTACACACAAGCCTGCATGTCAGTCTTCCCTTATTTATTTTTCTTCTTCCCTGCCTGCAGGTAGCAAGGGAATGCCAGGCCTTCCTGGAAAGACAGGAACCCCAGGGTCCCCTGGGCATCCCAGCTACGTGGCAGGTGTGAAAGGAGACATCGGCGCGAAAGGACTGACAGGTGTGAAAGGGTATCCTGGTCCTGCTGGTTCTCCTGGCATCAGAGGCTTCCCTGGCACCACAGGAGTCAGAGTGAGTTCATGCACATGGGGGAATAAGGGTGTCCTTGTGCTGGCATTCAGCTTCTCAGGAAGTGGCATTCACCCCTTGAAATTTTGCCGAACA
>NW_024374532.1:0-408 GCF_014805655.1 Passer montanus
CGCGCGGGCGTCCTCGGCTGACTGGGGGGGAATGGGGGAAAACGGGGGAAATTGGGGAAATTGGGGAAAAACAGAGAGAAATGGGGGAAATGGGAGAAAAAAACAGAGAGAAACGGGGGAAATTGGGGAAAAACAGAGAAAAACGGGGGAAAACAGAGAGAAATGGGGGAAAAACGGAGAGAAATGGGGGAAATTGGGGGAAAAACGGGGGGAAACAGAGAAATGGGGGAAATTGGGGAAAACCAGAGAGAAATGGGGGAAATTGGGGAAAAAACAGAGAAAAATGGGGAAATTGGGGAATAAAACAGAGAATAACGGGGGGAAATTGGGGGAAAAGGGGGAAAAATGGGGAAAACCAGAGAAAAGTGGGGGAAAACCAGAGAAAATGGGGAAAAACAGAGAAAAATG
>NW_024374533.1:0-407 GCF_014805655.1 Passer montanus
CCCCTTCCCCAGCTCCCTTCCCTTCTCTGCCACACTCCAGCCCCTCAATGCCCCTCTTGCCCACCGACCCAGCCCATTTAATGGAGCAGTGACAGAAAACATCTGGGACTGTTCGGTTGGCTTGAAACACCATTTTTATTGTCTTGCTGGAGGACAAAGCAGCAAAGCAAGAAGCGAACCATTCCCAGCGTTGGCAGAGGAAAGATAAACAGATCAGAGCTCCTTAAACCGAGAGGTTTCATCCTAAAACTGCACCACCTCTGGCAGTTTCAGAAGGTTTTTCTTGGAGAGAAGTGACAAAGCTGCAGAGCCACAAGCACTGGGACGAGCTGGAAGCTGCGGGTGAGGAGCGAGCTGGTGCATTCTGGTGCTGGATCCTGCCCTCAGTACTTGGGGTAGGACGGTGG
>NW_024374534.1:0-407 GCF_014805655.1 Passer montanus
CGTGGGGCCGGGGGCGCCGGGCGGGCTCTGCCACCGCCTCCCGCCCGCCCCCCGGCCGGGGACAGCCACCGCCGAGCGCGGACGCGGCAAATTAGCACAGCTTGTTTAATGAGCGAGTCCTCAGGCACGGGGAGCAGGGAGGGGGCTGCCGGCGGAGCGGGGGTTCAGCGGCCGCGGGGGCAGCTGCGGAGCCGGGCAGCTCCTCCTCGTACCGCCGCGCCGCGTCCTCGCTGCCGCAGCCTCCCGCTTTCGGGGCGGGAGCTTCAGGGCTTCGGGCAGCGGTGCGCCGTGCAGGTTCCCGAGCCGGTGCTGGTTCCCGAGCCGTGCAGGTTCCCGAGGCTGGCTGCCCTCCGGCTGCGGAGAAGCGGGCCCGGTGAGCCGCCCAGCGGCGTCCCGCCCGCCTGCTC
>NW_024374535.1:0-5051 GCF_014805655.1 Passer montanus
TGTGCCGAGCCCTGGCCGTGCCCCCCGAGACTTTTGGGGGATTTTTAGCATTTTTTGAAGGATTCTATTTTTTTAATTTTTGGGATTTTTTCTATTTGTAGGGTTTTTGGGGTTTTTGGGCTCCTAAATCCCTTTTTTTTTGGAGAATTTTGGGGTTTTTAAACTATTTTCAACAGGTTTCAAGGCATTTTTGGGGCCATTTTCCCACATTTTGGGGTAGAATCTTTGGGATTTTTTGGGGATTCTTTTCTGGGATTTTTTGAGGATTATTTTTTGGGATAATTTGGGATCCTAAATTCCATTTATTTGGGATTTTTGAGGCGTTTTGAGCTGGTTTTGGACCCTTTCCCCCCCATTTTTGGTGTTTTTTCTTCATTTTTTCACCTTTTGACCTAGAATCTTCGGGATTTTTGGGGATTTTTTTGGGATTTGGGATTTTTGGGATCCTAAATCCTTTTTTTTTGAGAATTTTGGGGTTCTTTAGCTCTTTTTCAGTGGGTTTGGGGCTGTTTTGAGTCAGTTTTTCCCCTTTTTTTGTGTTTTTTTCCCCATTTTTTCACCTTTTCACCTAGAATCTTTGGGATTTTTTTGGGGAATTTTATGAATTTTGGGATTTTTAGGATCCCAAATCCTCTTTTTTTATTATTTTGGGGTTTTGAGCTCCTTTTCAATGGGTTTTGGGCCGGTTTTTTGTGCTTTTTTACTGTTTTTTCACCTTTTTTTCCCCATTTTTCCCCCATTTTTTCACATTTTGGGGCAGAATCTTTGGGATTTTTTTGGGGAATTTTTTGAATTTTAGGAATTTTAGGATCCTAAATCCTTTCTTTTGAGATTTTTGGGGGTTTTGAGCTCTTTTTCAATGGGTTTTCGGTCATTTTTTTTGCGGTTTTTCACCGTTTTTTCACATTTTTGGGTAGAATCTTTGGGATTTTTTGGGGGGAATTTTTGAATTTTGGAATTTTTAGGATCCTAAATCCCTTCTTTAAAATATTTTGGGGTTCTTGAGCTCTTTTTCAAATGGTTTTGGGCTGTTTTTTTGCTGTTTTTTACCATTTCCCCCCATTTTTTTCACCTTTTGACCTAGAATCTTTGGGATTTTTGGGGCAAATTTTTTGAATTTTGGGATTTTTATTCCCCAAATCGTTTCTTTTGAGATTTTTGGGGGTTTTGAGCTCTTTTTCAATGGGTTTTGGGCCGGTTTTTTTGTGGTTTTCTACCATTTTTTCACCATTTTTTCATCATTTTTCCCCATTTTTTCACCTTTTGACCCAGAATCTTCAGGATTTTGGGGGGAAATTTTATGAATTTTGGGATTTTTAGGATCCCAAATCCTCTTTTTTTATTATTTTGGGGTTTTGAGCTCCTTTTCAATGGGTTTCAGACCGGTTTTTTGTGTTTTTTCACCGTTTTTTCACCTTTTGACCCAGAATCTTCGGGATTTTTGGGGGAATTTTGGGGGAATTTTTGGGAAATTTGGGATTTATTTTATTTTTTTGGTATTCTCAGTCGGTGGCCTCTCTGACGGCCGTGCAGGTGGGGCTGTGCCGAGCCCTGGCCGTGCCCCCCGAGCCCCTGGAGCTGCCCCTGGCCCGGGACCCCTCGAGGAGCGTCACCATCGCCCCCCCCTGCGCCCACCTGGGCCCCGCCCCGCTGCACCTGCGGCTGCTCTCCTACCACCTCCGAGAGGGACAGGTGAGGAATTCCCCAAAATCTGGGAATTTGGGAAAATTTGGGAAAATTTCAGAAAGTTTGGGATGGGTTTTGGGGGTCTAAATGGGGTTTTGGGGGGTAAAAATTGAATTTTTTTGGGAATAAATTGAATTTTTTGTCAATTTTTGGCCATTTTTGGGCATTTATTGTGGGTTTTTAAAGGTTTTTTAGAAGTATTTTGGAGATTGGATTTTTGAGATTTTTTGTGGAATTTTTTCAGAATTTTTTCGGATCTTTTCGGGATTTTTTTGCATTTTTTAGGGATTTTTTAGAGATTTTTTGCGATTTTTTGGGGATTTTTATGGTATTTTTTTAATATAATGGTGTAGGATTTTTGAGATTTTTTTAGAGATTTTTTTGTAATTTTTAGGGATTTTTTGAGATTTTTTGGGGATTTTATTTGAATTTTTTAGGATTTTTTTTGGATTTTTGGGGGAGATTTTTTAAATGTTTTTGGGATTTTTTAAAATTTTTTTTCTGTATTTGTGCAAATTCTGTGCGAATTTTGAGTGAATTTTGGTGAATTCCAGAGTCATTTGGGGTGAATTTTGGCTGAATTTCAGATGAATTCTGGGTGAATTCTGGGTGAATTTTGGGTGAAATCCTGCGAAACTCCGGATGAATTTCTGCTGATTTTTGGGCGCATTTTAGCTGAATTTTGGGTTAATTTCCTCTAATTTTTTGCCGTTTTTTGCTGTTTTTTGCTGTTTTCCCAGGACTCGGCGGCCCTGAGCGCCCTGACCCGTCAGGACGGGGGTCCCTGGACCCCCTCCCCATTTCCGTGGCGCCGGGGGCCCCCGCTGCCCCCCAGCCCGGGGCTGCTGCTGCATTTCCACGGGGGGGTTTGGGGCCACAGGGCTGGGGCCAAAACTCACCCCAATTCACCCCAAAAGTCACACAAAAGTCACACAAAATTCACCCAAAATTCAGCAAAAATTCACACAAAATTCACCCAAAATTCAGCAAAAATTCACACAAAATTCACCCCAAATTCACACAAAATTCAGCAAAAATTCACACAAAATTCACACAAAAATCAGCAAAAATTCAGCCAAACCATGAGAGAATTTGGGTGGAATTGAGCGGATTTTGGCTGAATTCTGGGTGAATTTGGATGGATTTTGGGGTGAATTTTTGCTTAATTTTGGGTGAATTCTGTGTGAATTTGGGGTGAATTTGGGATGACTTTCATGTGCATTTAGGGTGGATTTTGGGTGAATTTAGGGTGAATTTTGGGTGGATTTGCGTTGATTTTGACTGAATTCTGTGTGGATTTGGGACAAATTTTGCTGAATTTGTGCGAATTTTGTGCAAATTTTGTGCGAATTTTGGGTGAATTTCAGATTAATTTGAGATGAATTTTGGGTGAATTTTGAGTGAATTTGGGATGAATTTTGGGTGAATTTGGGATGACTTTCATGTGCATTTAGGCTGAATTTTGAGTGAATTTTGGTGGATTTGGGCCGAATTTTGCCGAATTTTCGTGATTTTGGGGCGAATTTTGGGAGAATTTCAGATTAATTTGGGGTGAATTTTGGGTGAATTTGGGGTGATTTTTATGTGAATTTTTCCAGAATTTTAGGTGCATTTTGGCTGATTTTCATGCGAATTTAATGCAATTTTTTCCCGTTTTTTCCCATTTTTTCCCCTTTTCCCAGGACTCAGCGGCCCTGAGCGCCCTGACCCGTCAGGACGGGGGTCCCTGGACCCCCTCCCCATTTCCGTGGCGCCGGGGGCCCCCGCTGCCCCCCAGCCCGGGGCTGCTGCTGCATTTCCACGGGGGGGTTTGGGGCCACAGGGCTGGGGCCAAAACTCACCCCAAATTCACCCAAAATTCACCCAAAAATCACCCAAAATTCACCCAAAATTCAGACAAAATTCACACGAAATTCACACAAAATTCACCCAAAATTCATCAAAAATTCACCCAAAATTCAGCGAAAATTCACCCAAAATTCATCCAAACCATGAGAGAATTTGGGTGGATTTGAGTGGATTTTGGCTGAATTCTGGGTGAATTTTATGCAAATTTGGATGAATTTGGGATGACTTTCATGTGCATTTAGGGCAAATTTTGGGTTGATTTCGACCGAATTCCGTGTGAATTTGGGCTGAATTTTGCCGAATTTTGTGCAAATTTTGTTCGAATTTTGTTCGAATTTTGTGCGAATTTTGAGTGAATTTTGGGTGAATTCCAGAGTCATTTGGGGTGAATTTTGGCTGAATTTCAGATGAATTTGAGATGAATTTTGGGTGAATTTGGGGTGAATTCTGGCTGAATTTTTGATGAATTTTGGCTGAATTTTTGCTGATTTTCCCCATTTTTTCACCGTTTTTCTCCCGTTTTCTCCTGTTTTTTAGGACTCGGCGGCCCTGAGCGCCCTGACCCGTCAGGACGGGGGTCCCTGGACCCCCTCCCCATTTCCGTGGCGCCGGGGGCCCCCGCTGCCCCCCAGCCCGGGGCTGCTGCTGCATTTCCACGGGGGGGTTTGGGGCCACAGGGCTGGGGCCAAAACTCACCCCAAATTCACCCAAAATTCACCCAAAAATCACCCAAAATTCACCCAAAATTCAGCAAAAATTCACACAAAATTCACACCAAATTCACCCAAATTCACACCAAATTCACCCAAAATTTAGCAAAAATTCACACAAAATTCACACAAAATTCATCCAAAATTCACACAAAATTCATCCAAAATTCACACAAAATTCATCCAAAATTCACACAAAATTCATCCAAAATTCACACAAAATTCATCCAAAATTCACACAAAATTCATCCAAAATTCACACAAAATTCATCCAAAATTCACACAAAATTCATCCAAAATTCAGCGAAAATTCACCCAAAATTCAGCAAAAATTGACACAAAATTCAGCAAAAATTCACACAAAATTCATCCAAAATTCAGCGAAAATTCACCCAAAATTCAGCAAAAATTGACACAAAATTCAGCAAAAATTCACACAAAATTCAGCAAAAATTCGCACAAAATTCACACAAAATTCAGCCAAAATTCAGCCAAAATTCACACAAAATTCACACAAAATTCAGCCAAACCATGAGAGAATTTAGGTGGATTTGAGCGGATTTTGGCTGAGTTCTGGGTGAATTTTGGATGAATTTGGGGTGACTTTCATGTGCATTTAGGATGGATTTAGGCTGAATTTTGGGTGGATTTTGGGTTGATTTTGACTGAATTCCATGTGGATTTGGGCTGAATTTTGGTGAATTTTGTGCGAATTTTGTGCAAATTTTGTTCAAATTTTGTTTGCATTTTGTGCGAATTTTGAGTGAATTTTGGGTGAATTTCAGATTAATTTGGGATGAATTTTGG
>NW_024374535.1:5891-10293 GCF_014805655.1 Passer montanus
TCACCCAAAATTCACCCAAAATTCAGCAAAAATTCACACAAAATTCACCCCAAATTCACACAAAATTCAGCAAAAATTCACACAAAATTCACCCCAAATTCACACAAAATTCAGCAAAAATTCACACAAAATTCACCCCAAATTCACACAAAATTCAGCAAAAATTCACACAAAATTCACACAAAAATCAGCAAAAATTCAGCCAAACCATGAGAGAATTTGGGTGGAATTGAGCGGATTTTGGCTGAATTCTGGGTGAATTTGGATGGATTTTGGGGTGAATTTTTGCTTAATTTTGGGTGAATTCTGTGTGAATTTGGGGTGAATTTGGGATGACTTTCATGTGCATTTAGGGTGGATTTTGGGTGAATTTAGGGTGAATTTTGGGTGGATTTGCGTTGATTTTGACTGAATTCTGTGTGGATTTGGGACAAATTTTGCTGAATTTGTGCGAATTTTGTGCAAATTTTGTGCGAATTTTGGGTGAATTTCAGATTAATTTGAGATGAATTTTGGGTGAATTTTGAGTGAATTTGGGATGAATTTTGGGTGAATTTGGGATGACTTTCATGTGCATTTAGGGTGGATTTTGAGTGAATTTTGGTGGATTTGGGCCGAATTTTGCCGAATTTTCGCGACTTTGGGGCGAATTTTGGGAGAATTTCAGATTAATTTGGGGTGAATTTTGGGTGAATTTGGGGTGATTTTTATGTGAATTTTTCCAGAATTTTAGGTGCATTTTGGCTGATTTTCATGCGAATTTAATGCAATTTTTTCCCGTTTTTTCCCATTTTTTCCCCTTTTCCCAGGACTCAGCGGCCCTGAGCGCCCTGACCCGTCAGGACGGGGGTCCCTGGACCCCCTCCCCATTTCCGTGGCGCCGGGGGCCCCCGCTGCCCCCCAGCCCGGGGCTGCTGCTGCATTTCCACGGGGGGGTTTGGGGCCACAGGGCTGGGGCCAAAACTCACCCCAAATTCACCCAAAATTCACCCAAAAATCACCCAAAATTCACCCAAAATTCAGACAAAATTCACACGAAATTCACACAAAATTCACCCAAAATTCATCAAAAATTCACCCAAAATTCAGCGAAAATTCACCCAAAATTCATCCAAACCATGAGAGAATTTGGGTGGATTTGAGTGGATTTTGGCTGAATTCTGGGTGAATTTTATGCAAATTTGGATGAATTTGGGATGACTTTCATGTGCATTTAGGGCAAATTTTGGGTTGATTTCGACCGAATTCCGTGTGAATTTGGGCTGAATTTTGCCGAATTTTGTGCAAATTTTGTTCGAATTTTGTTCGAATTTTGTGCGAATTTTGAGTGAATTTTGGGTGAATTCCAGAGTCATTTGGGGTGAATTTTGGCTGAATTTCAGATGAATTTGAGATGAATTTTGGGTGAATTTGGGGTGAATTCTGGCTGAATTTTTGATGAATTTTGGCTGAATTTTTGCTGATTTTCCCCATTTTTTCACCGTTTTTCTCCCGTTTTCTCCTGTTTTTTAGGACTCGGCGGCCCTGAGCGCCCTGACCCGTCAGGACGGGGGTCCCTGGACCCCCTCCCCATTTCCGTGGCGCCGGGGGCCCCCGCTGCCCCCCAGCCCGGGGCTGCTGCTGCATTTCCACGGGGGGGTTTGGGGCCGCAGAGCTGGGGCCAAAACTCACCCCAATTCACCCCAAAATTCATCAAAAAGTCACCCAAAAGTCACCCAAAATTCACCCAAAATTCACCCAAAATTCAGCAAAAATTCACACAAAATTCACACCAAATTCACCCAAATTCACACCAAATTCACCCAAAATTTAGCAAAAATTCACACAAAATTCACACAAAATTCATCCAAAATTCACACAAAATTCATCCAAAATTCAGCGAAAATTCACCCAAAATTCAGCAAAAATTGACACAAAATTCAGCAAAAATTCACACAAAATTCAGCAAAAATTCGCACAAAATTCACACAAAATTCAGCCAAACCATGAGAGAATTTAGGTGGATTTGAGCGGATTTTGGCTGAGTTCTGGGTGAATTTTGGATGAATTTGGGGTGACTTTCATGTGCATTTAGGATGGATTTAGGCTGAATTTTGGGTGGATTTTGGGTTGATTTTGACTGAATTCCATGTGGATTTGGGCTGAATTTTGGTGAATTTTGTGCGAATTTTGTGCAAATTTTGTTCAAATTTTGTTTGCATTTTGTGCGAATTTTGAGTGAATTTTGGGTGAATTTCAGATTAATTTGGGATGAATTTTGGGTGCATTTTGGCTGAATTTTGGATGAATTTTGGCTGAATTTGGGGTAATTTTTGCATTAATTTTTCCTGACTTTTAGGTGCATTTTCGCTGATTTTCATGCAAATTTAATGCGATTTTTGGCTGAATTTTCACCTTTTATTCCCGTTTATTCCCATTTTTTAGGACTCTGCCCTGATTTTTAGGTGCATTTTTGCTGATTTTCATGCGAATTTAATGGGATTTTTTGCTGATTTTTCCCATTTTTTCACCGTTTTTTCCCATTTTTTAGGACTCGGCGGCCCTGAGCGCCCTGACCCGGCAGGACGGGGGTCCCTGGACCCCCTCCCCATTTCCGTGGCGCCGGGGGCCCCCGCTGCCCCCCAGCCCGGGGCTGCTGCTGCATTTCCACGGGGGGGTTTGGGGCCACAGGGCTGGGGCCAAAACTCACCCCAAATTTTGTGCAAATTTTGTTCAAATTTTGTTTGCATTTTGTGCGAATTTTGAGTGAATTTTGGGACAATTTCAGATTAATTTGGGATGAATTTTGGCTGAATTTGGGGTAATTTTTGCATTAATTTTTCCTGACTTTTAGGTGCATTTTCGCTGATTTTCATGCAAATTTAATGCGATTTTTGGCTGAATTTTCACCTTTTATTCCCGTTTATTCCCATTTTTTAGGACTCTGCGGCCCTGAGCGCCCTGACCCGTCAGGACGGGGGTCCCTGGACCCCCTCCCCATTTCCGTGGCGCCGGGGGCCCCCGCTGCCCCCCAGCCCGGGGCTGCTGCTGCATTTCCACGGGGGGGTTTGGGGCCGCAGAGCTGGGGCCAAAACTCACCCCAAATTCACCCAAATTTTAGCAAAAATTCACCCAAAATTCACCCAAAACTCACCCCAAATTCACCCAAAATTCACCCAAAAGTCACCCAAAACTCACCCCAAATTCAGCAAAAATTCACACAAAATTCACACAAAATTCAGCAAAATTCATCAAAAATTCACTCAAAATTCACCCAAATTCACACAAAATTCGCCCAAAATTCAGCAAAAATTCATCCAAAATCAACCCAAATCCACCCAAAATTCAGCCAAAATTCAGCCAAAATTTGGATGGATTTTGGATGAATTTTGAGTAAATTCTGGGTGAATTCAGGGTGAATTTGGGATGACTTTCATGTGCATTTAGGCTGAATTTTGGGTGGATTTGATGAATTTTGGGTGAATTTTGAGTGAATTTGGGATGAATTTTGGGTGAATTTGGGATGACTTTCATGTGCATTTAGGGTGGATTTTGAGTGAATTTTGGTGGATTTAGGCCGAATTTTGCCGAATTTTCGCGACTTTGGGGCGAATTTTGGGAGAATTTCAGATGAATTTGGGGTGAATTTTGGGTGAATTCGGGGTAATTTTTGCATTAATTTTTCCTGACTTTTAGGTGCATTTTGGCTGATTTTCATGCGAATTTAATGCGATTTTTTGCTGAATTTTCATGTTTTTTTCCCATTTTTTAGGACTCGGCGGCCCTGAGCGCCCTGACCCGTCAGGACGGGGGTCCCTGGACCCCCTCCCCATTTCCGTGGCGCCGGGGGCCCCCGCTGCCCCCCAGCCCGGGGCTGCTGCTGCATTTCCACGGCGGCGGCTTCGTGGCGCAGACGTCGCGCTCGCACGAGCCGTACCTGCGGGGCTGGGCGCGCGACCTGGGCACCCCCATCCTGTCCGTGGATTACGCCCTGGCCCCCGAGGCGCCCTTCCCTCGGGCCCTGGAGGAGTGCTTCTACGCCTACTGCTGGGCTCTGAGGCACTGCCGCATGCTGGGTGCGGGTTTGGGGCGAATTCCGGCGATTTTGGGCAAAATCGGGGGATTTTAGAGGGGTTTTGGGGTGTGAAATGGGGTTAAATTGGGTTAAATTGGGATTAAAAGGGGAAATGGGGTTAAATTACGCCCTGGCCCCCGAGGCGCGGGATTAAAATGCATTTTGGGAATGCTTCTACGCCTACTGCTGGGCTCTGAGGCACTGCCGCATGCTGGGTGCGGGTTTGGGGCGAATTCCGGCGATTTTGGGCAAATTCGGGGGATTTTAGGGCATTTTAGGGCATTTTAGGGGGATTTTGGGGGGGTTTTGGGGGGTGAAATGGGATTAAAATGGATTTTTGGGGGATTT
>NW_024374536.1:0-407 GCF_014805655.1 Passer montanus
ACCCCACCTTGTGCGCCAGGGAGTCGAAGATGCCCCAGAAGAGCTTCCTGGTGAGGTGCAGCTCCTCCTCGGAGCTGACGCCCATGTTGGGCCAGCCGCTGGGCAGGCAGTAGTACCTCCAGCAGCGCTCGTAGTGGTTGGTCAGCAGCTGGGGGGACACGGGCCGTCACTCTGGGGGGGACAGCGCGCGGGGACAAGCGCAGGGACCCCCCCGGGGCTCACCTTGAGGGGCATCTTGGCGAACTCGTTGAGGATGGGGACGTCGAAGACGAGGCGGCGCAGGAGGTGCTGCAGCATCGAGGGGCGGATGTACCTGGGGGGAAAATGGGGGGTCAGGGGGGTCTGGGGTTCACCTGAGACCACCGCGAGACACTCGGCGGGGTCACGCTGGGCCTCGGGGAGGGACA
>NW_024374537.1:0-407 GCF_014805655.1 Passer montanus
CCTGGGCAAAGGGATTTTTCTAGCAAATATGACTGTGACAGGGTGTCAGGCTGTCCCTTTGGGGCTGAAAGCTGTAAGCAGGTGCTGCAGCCAAGCCAGGAGTCTGGCACTGCCTTTGCACTGGTCCTGCTCAGCCTGGCACTTAGGCCAGCCTAAAGGGGAGCATGAGCTTAGGCTGAGCTTTGACCTGAGCAGCAGCAAGGCTCAGCACGCTCCCAGCTGTGCCTGCAGCAGCCAGTGGGTGCCAATGTCACCTTCCTTTTCCAAAGGCATTTGCGTTTCCCCCAGCTGGCAGCTCCAGCAGGCCCTGGCTCCTCGGGAGGTGGTGCTGGCACTGCCAGCCTGGCTGCCCTGCAGCTGGGACAGAGGCAAAGCCCAGCTTTCCTTTTTTCCCAATTCTGCCTATC
>NW_024374538.1:0-407 GCF_014805655.1 Passer montanus
CCAAAACCCCTTCAGAATCCCCAAAATTCACTTCAGAATCCCCAAAAATACCTTCAGAATTCCCAAAATTCACTTTAGAATTCCTAAAATTCCTTTCAGAATCCCCAAAATTCCCCTAAAAACCCCAAAATTCACTTTAAGAATCCCAAAATTCCCTTTAAAATCTCCGAAATTCACTTTAAAGATCCCAAAATTCCCTTCAGAATTCCCAAAATCCCTTCAGAATCCCCAAATTTCACTTCAGAATCCCCAAAATTCACTTTAAAAATACCAAAATTCACCAAAATCGCCTTCAAAGATTCCAAAATTCCCTTCAGAATCCCCAAAATTCCCTTTAAAGACCCCAAAATTCCCTTTAGAATTCCCAAATTTCCCTTAAAAAACCCCAAAATTCCCTTTAGAAACCC
>NW_024374539.1:0-407 GCF_014805655.1 Passer montanus
GCCTCTCCAGAGCGCCCCGAGCCCTCCCGAGACCCCCCCAAGATCCCCCGGGGGCACCCTGAGACCCCCCGAGACCCCCAGGGCACCCCCGGGGCACCCAAGGACTGCCACGCACCCCAACAGTGCAACTCTGCCTGCTGCACCCCAACTTCACCCATGGTGTCCTAGTGCACCCCAACAGCACCTGCTGCACCCCCACTGTCTCCAGTGCACCCCAACTGTGCCTGCTGCACCCCAACTTCACCCATGGTGTCCTAGTGCACCCCAACAGCACCTGCTGCACCCCCACTGTCTCCAGTGCACCCCAACTGTGCCTGCTGCACCCCAAGTGCCCCCAGTGCACCCCCACTGTCCCCAGTGTGCCCCAGCTGCTGCCAGTGCACCCCAACTTCACCCATGGTGTCCCA
>NW_024374540.1:0-407 GCF_014805655.1 Passer montanus
TCCCATCCCATTATCCCATTATCCCATCCATCCCACCCCTTATCCCATCCCTGTGCTCGCTCCCATGGGGACAGGCTCTCCGCCAGTGCCTGGGGCACCGGGAGCCCTGCAGGAAGCATTCCCCGGAATTCACCTGGAATGCTCACCCTGCGGTGGGCAGTGGGACGTGCCCAGCACAGCCGGGTGGCAGTGCCAGCTTCCCCCGGGGCTGGCGGAGCTGCCATCCCGGCAGGAGCATCCCACGTTCCCGACGCTGCCGGGAGCGGGGAGGGCACCGGGACATTTCCATAGCGAAATTCCCTCGTCCCCTGTCGCGACAGGCTCCGTCCCTCCCGGCAGCTCCGGGACTCGGACACGCGGTGACAAATAAATGCCCGCGGTGACAAATGCCAGCGGGTTCGGGGCAC
>NW_024374541.1:0-407 GCF_014805655.1 Passer montanus
CAAGCAGAGCTCCTGCGAGGCCCTCGTGATTCTCAGGTCCACGTTCCTCCACACCAGGTGAGCCAAATTTGAGAGAAAAATCCTCAAACAGGTAGAAAAATATGGATATTTGGTGGAAAAATGTGGATATTTGATGGGAAAATGTAGATATTTTTGGTTGGGATGTGGATTTTGATGGGGAAAAAATCGTATTTACTCCATTGGATTACAAATAAATGGATTTATTCCCCATTTTCACCCTCCAAGTCCCCCTTTAACCCTGCAATGTTTTGATTTATTTCAGATTTTCACTCTGCAAAGCCCCTTTATCCCCGAAATAATTTGATTTATTCCCTATTTTCACCCCCCAGACCCCCATTTTAACCTGAAATAAATAGGTTTATTCCCCATTTTAACCTGAAATAAAT
>NW_024374542.1:0-407 GCF_014805655.1 Passer montanus
GGGGGGGTGGGGACAATCCGGGGGGGATCAGGGACAGGACAGGGACAATCCGGGGGGGGTGGGGACAATCCAGGGGATTGGTGACAATCCAGGGGGGGCTGGTGACACTCAGCAGGGGCTGGTGACACACGGGGGGCGTGTTGGTGACAATCCGGTGGGGGCAGGGCAGGATTAGCCGGTGACACGGGGACAGCGCAGGGACACGGCTTAGGGACACGGGGACACGGCTTGGGGACACGGGGACAGGGTTTGGAGACGTCAACGCCAGCCTGTCACCCGCCTGTCACCCGCCTGTCACCCATGTGTCACCCACGTGTCAATCATGTCACCCTGAGGCCCAGCCCCGCTGTGGCACCTGCATGTCACCAGTGTCAACTTTGTCACCTGTGTCACCCTGTGTCACCCTG
>NW_024374543.1:0-407 GCF_014805655.1 Passer montanus
ACCTTTGACTGATCACCACCTTTTCAACTTGACCACAGCAGTAAGTACCACATCCAGTTGTTTCTTGAATACCTCTGGGCATGGTGACTCCACCACCTTTCTGAGCAGTCCATTCCAATGTTTAACAATCTTTTCTGCATAGAAATTACACCTGACGGCCAACTTGAACCTCCCCTAGAACAGCTTGAGGTGTCTTCTTGTCTTGTCAGTAGTTGCCTGGGAGAAGAGACCGACCTTCACCTGGCTACAACCTTCTTTAAGGGAGTCATAGAGCATAATGAGATGCCCTCTGAGACTTCTTTTCCCCATGATAAACAGCCCTAGCTCCTTCAGCCACTCTTAATCCCCTCATCCAGACCATCAATGAAGATATTTAATGGGACTGGGCCCAACACTGGTGCCTGCGG
>NW_024374544.1:0-407 GCF_014805655.1 Passer montanus
GCCTGAGTTTGCGGTGGAGGCATCTGGGGATAATCCTGCGGCGTGCGAAACTTCACCAGGCAGTTGGACTCTCAGGGCCACAAGCAGCTGAACAGCAATGACGGACGTTTCCCTGAGAGACAAAACTCAGTAGTCCAAGTTCCAGGTGTCAGTTTGAGTGGGGCACTGGGGACTCTCAAAGCAGCCTCAGTTTGTGGTGGAGGCATCTGGCATCTGGGGGGAATCCTGCGGCGTGCGAAACTTCACCAGGCAGTTGGACTCTCAGGGCAACAGGCAGCTGAACAACAGGGCTGGACATTTCCATGAACAGCAGAACTCACCAGCCCAGGGACCTGGTGTCGGTTTGCAGGAGGCACTTGTGAGTCTCAAAGCTGCCCGAGTTTGCGGTGGAGGCATCTTAAGTCTGG
>NW_024374545.1:0-407 GCF_014805655.1 Passer montanus
CTAAAAGCACAAAGCAATGGAATAAGACATGCATGATAGCAAAGTGGGAGGATGAGGCTTCTCACAACTCTTTCTCACGTTACACTTTTTCCAGCAGGTTGATCCAAGGCCATACAGCTGCATTGCATTAAAGATGATGTTGAATGCAGGCAATTAAACCTCTGAGCTGGGCACAGGAGAGGGGTAAGTTATTGCAGTTTTTTGGTGCACATGGGACCCTGACGTTTCTGGACCAAACTTTTTTGTCTCACCAGTACTCTGCACATTGGTCAGTGATTCTGGTGGCTTTCTTTGTCAGTCTCTTGTCAATTGTATGATCTTAAGATGAGAAAGAAAGCAGAAACACAGTAATACTGGGGGTCTAATCCTGCCTGATCTTCTTTTTCTCTCCCAATCTTCATTAGACA
>NW_024374546.1:0-1216 GCF_014805655.1 Passer montanus
GGGTTGAGTTGGTTTTGTTGAGTTGGGTTAAATTGTGTTGGGTTGAGTTGGGTTGGGTTTGATGGGTTGAGTTGGGTTGGGTTGGGTTGGGTTGGGTTGGGTTGAGTTGGGTTGGGTTGAGTTGGGTTGCATTTGTTGGGTTGAGTTGAGTTCGGTTGAATTGGGTTGGTTTTATTGAGTTGACTTGGGTTGGGTTAAATTTGGTTGGATTGGGTTCAGTTGGGTTGGGTTTGTTGGGTTGACTTGGGTTGGGTTGATTTGGTCCGGCGCGGCGGGAAATCTAAGGGGGGGGTGGGGTCATCGATGACGTCATCGGGTCGTTGGGAGGGTCGTCGATGACGTCATCGGGTCGTGGATTGGGTGGACAATGACGTCATTGGGTTAATGATGATGTCATTGGTTCATCGATGACGTCGTTGGGTCACTGATGAGGTCATTGATGATGTCATTGGGGTTTTTGGGTCATTTGATGACGTCACTGGGTTATTTATGATGTCATAGTGTTGTTGATGACGTCATTGAGTCTTTGATGACGTCGTTGGGTTATTGATGACGTCATTGGGTCATCAGTGCGGGTGTTGGTTTATTGATGACATCATCGGGTCATCAATGACGTCATTGGGTCATTGATGACATCATCGGATCATCAATGACGTCATTGGGCCATTGATGAGGTCATTGGGTCGTCAATGACGTCGTTGGGTCATTGATGACGTCATCGGGTCATTGATGAGGTCATTGGGTCGTCAATGATGTCATCGGTTATGGTTGAACTGGTCGATGAAGGGTTGGCCAGTTGGGCACTGGTTGAACTGGGCGGTGATGGTGGAAGGGTCCTTGGGGTCGTTGGGGGTCGATGGCGCCGGCGCGGTGAGAATGGGCGGATGGCCCCTCCCCCGCCCGGCTGGGATTGGCCAACGCAACCCAAACCCAACTGAGCCCAACCCAAACCCAACAAACCCAACCCAACCCAACCCAACGGAACTCAACAAACCCAACCCAACCCAACTCAACCCAAACCCAACTGAGCCCAACTCAACTCAACCCAACCCAACCCAACCCAACCCAACTCAACTCAACCCAACCCAACCCAACCCAACCCAACTCCAGAAACTCAACTCAACTCAACTCAACCCATCCCAACCCAACTCAACTCAACCCAACCCAACCCAACCCAACCCAACTCCAGAAACTCAACTCAACTCAACTCAACCCA
>NW_024374546.1:2844-11689 GCF_014805655.1 Passer montanus
CAGTCCCCCCCAGGCCCCCCCAAACCCCTCCCAGTCCATCCCAGTCCCTCCCAGTATCCCCAGTTTGGCCGCTGACCCTCCGGGCCTTGCTCTGGTACTTGACGGCTTTCTTGGTGTCGGACACGGCGCGCTCGACGTAATCCACCGAGTGCTCCACGTTGTACTCGATGCGGTCAATCATCTCGCCCTGGTCAGTCAGAGTGACCACTGGTCAGTCAGAGTGACCACTGGTCAGCCAGAGTGACCACTGGTCAGTCAGAGTGACCACTGGTCATTGGGAGTGACCACTGGTCAGTGATAATGGCCACTGGTCAGCCAGAGTGACCACTGGTCAGTAATGGTGGCCATTGGTCAGCCAGAGTGACCGCTGGTCAGCCAGAGTGACCACTGGTCAGTCAGAGTGACCACTGGTCAGTCATGGTCACCATGGGTCAGTGAAGGTGGCCATTGGTCAGTCAGAGTGACTGCTGGTCATTCATGGTAACCACTGGTCACTCCCAATGACTGGTGGTCACTCCCAATGACCAGGGGTCACTCTGAATGATCTCTTACCCTTCCCAATGACCAGTGGTCACTCCCAATGGCCTTTAACTCCTACCAATGACCTGTGGTCACTCGAGATGACCCTCGATGGGTCCAAGTGACCTTCTAGAGGTTCTTGATGACCCTCAATGGGTCCAGATGACCACTGGTCACTCCCATTGACCCGTAACCCTTCCCAATGACCCGTGGTCACTCAGGATGACCGGTGGTCACTCCCAATGACCAGTGGTCACTCAAGATGACCAGAGTCACTCCCAGATGACCCAAGGTGGGTTCTTGATGACCCTCAATGGATCCAAGTGACCCTCAATGGGTCCAGATGACCAATGGTCACTCCCAATGACCGGTGGTCACTCCCATTGACCTGTAACCCTTCCCAATGATCCGTGGTCACTGCCAATGATCCGTGGTCACTCAGGATGACCAGTGGTCACTCCTAATGACCTGTGGTCACTCAGGATGACCAGTGGTCACTCCTAATGACCTGTGGTCACTCAGGATGACCAGTGGTCACTCCCAATGACCAGTAGTCACTCCCAGATGACCCAAGGTGGGTTCTTGATGACCCTCAATGGATCCAAGTGACCCTCAATGGGTCCAGATGACCAATGGTCACTCCCAATGACCGGTGGTCACTCCCATTGACCTGTAACCCTTCCCAATGACCAGTGGTCACTCCCAATGATCCGTGGTCACTCGGGATGACCAGTGGTCACTTCTAGGTGACCTTGGGTGGGTTCTTGGTGACCCTCAATGGGTCCAAGTGACCCTCAATAGGTTCAGATGACCACTGGTCACTCCCAATGACCCGTGGTCACTCCCAATGACCTGTAACCCATCCCAATGACCCGGTGGTCACTTGGGATGACCGGTGGTCACTCCCAATGACCAGTGGTCACTTCTAGGTGACCTTGGGTGGGTTCTTGGTGACCCTCAATGGGTCCAAGTGACCCTCAATAGGTTCAGATGACCACTGGTCACTCCCAATGACCTGTGGTCACTCCCAATGACCTGTGGTCACTCCCAATGACCTGTAACCCTTCCCAATGACCACTGGTCACTGCCAATGACCTGTAACCCATCCCAATGACCCGGTGGTCACTTGGGATGACCGGTGGTCACTCCCAATGACCAGTGGTCACTTCTAGGTGACCTTGGGTGGGTTCTTGGTGACCCTCAATGGATCTTGGTCAGCTTTGATGGCTCCAGATGACCACTGGTCACTCCCAATGACCAGTGGTCACTCAGGATGACCAGCGCTCACTCCCAATGACCTGTGGTCACTCGAGATGACCCTCGATGGGTCCAAGTGACCTTCTAGAGGTTCTTGATGACCCTCAATGGGTCCAGATGACCACTGGTCACTCCCAATGGCCTCTAACTCCTCCCATTGACCTGTAACCCTTCCCAGTGACCACTGGTCACTCCCAATGACCCATAACCCTTTCCAATGACCCGTGGTCACTCAGGATGACCTGTGGTCACTCCCAATGACCAGTGGTCACTTCTAGGTGACCTTGGGTGGGTCCTTGGTGACCCTCAATGGATCTTGGTCGGCTTTGGTGGGTCCCGATGACCACTGGTCACTCCCAATGACCCATAACCCTTTCCAATGACCCGTGGTCACTCAGGATGACCTGTGGTCACTCCCAATGACCCGTGGTCACTCAGGATGACCAGTGGTCACTCCCGATGACCAGTGGTCACTCCGGCCGGACCTGGCTCTCCACCAGCATGGCCATGTCCACGAACATGTCGTGCAGCTCGCGGATGCTGGTCTCCAGCTTGATGATCTCGTTGTGCCGCGTCTCGATCTCGTTCAGCGCCTGCTTGGTCATCTGCGAGTCCATCTTGATCTGCGGGGACACGCCGGGGTCACCGGGGTCACCCGGGGGTCACGCGGGGGTCACCTGGTCCTGGGGACCTTCAGGTGGTCACCCAGGGTCACCCGGTGGTCACCAGGTATCTCCAGGTCTTGGAGGTCACCAGGTATCTCCAGGTGGTCACCAGGTGGTCACCTGGTCCTGGAGGTCACCAGGTGGTCACCAAGTGGTCACTCAGGATCACCTGGGGGTCACCTGGTCCTGGAGGTCACTAGGTGGTCACCCAGGATGTCCAGGTGGTCACCTGGTGGTCACCTGGTGGTCAGCTGGTCCTGGGGACCTTCAGGTGGTCACCTGGTGACCCCAGTAGCCCCAGTAGCCCCTGGTCAGTCCCAGTGACCCCCAGTGACCCCTGGTCACTCCCAGTGACCCCCGTGACCCCGTGGCTGCAGCGGTCACTCCCAGTGACCCTGGTGGCCGCAGTGGTCACTCCCAGTGACCCCCAGTGACCCCAGTGACCCCTGGTCAGTCCCGGTGGCCGCAGTGGCCGCGGTGGCCGCAGCGGTCACTCCCAGTCACTCCCAGTAACCCCAGTGACCCCCGGTCACTCCCAGTGACCCCTGGTCACTCCCAGTGACCCCCAGTGACCCCGTGGCCGCAGCGGTCACTCACGTCGTCGGTGAAGATGGCCAGCTTGCCGCTCTCCAGCATGTCCTCCAGCTCCTCGTTGGTCGTGGTCCGGCCGGCTGCGGGACAGAGTGACCGCTGAGTGACCGCTGAGTGACCGCTGACCCCAGAGTGACCCCTGTGGCCACTGAGTGACCACTGACCCCCAGAATGACCCCTGTGGCCACTGAGTGACCACTGGGTGACCACTGACCTCAGAGTGACCCCAGAGTGACCACTGACCCCAGAGTGACCACTGACCCCCCCACTGACCCCTGTGGCCACTGAACCCGGAGTGATCATTGAGTGACCACTGAGTGACCGCTGGGTGACCGCTGACACCCAGAGTGACCCCTGTGGCCACTGAGTGACCACTGAGTGACCACTGACCTCCCCACTGACCACTGAACCCTGCGGCCACTGAGTGACCACTGAGTGACCACTGGAACCAGAGTGACCCCTGATGACCCCAGAGTGACCACCAACCCCACACTGACCCCTGACCCCCAGAGTGACCACCGACCCCTCCCCCTCACTGACCACTCCCTCCCGCTGACCCCTGACCCCCAGAGTGACCCCTTGACCTCGAGAGTGACCACTCCCATGGGTCAGCCCCTCCACACTGACCACTGACTCCTGTGACCCCAGAGTGACCAATGACCCCGAGTGACCACAGAGTGACCCCAGAGTGACCCCTGAGTGACCAATGAGTGACCCCTGAGTGACCAATGACCCCGAGTGACCCCTGAGTGACCCCCGAGTGACCCCTGAGTGACCCTCACTGATCTCGAGCTGTCTCTGGATCCGGTCCTTGCAGCGGTCAGCGGGCGCTGACCACTCCCATGAGTGACCAATGACTCCCAGTGACCCTGAATTTGTTATGTGATTGATGGGTGATTGACAGGTGATTGACAGGTGTGATTGACAGGTGATTGATAGGTGATTAACAGGGGAGTGAGAGGGGAGTGACAGGTGATTGACAGGTGATTGACAGGGGATTGACAGGTGCGATTGACATGTGATTAATAGGTGATTAACAGGGGAGTGAGAGGGGAGTGACAGGTGATTGATGGATGATTGATAGGGGATGGACAGGTGATTGACAGGTGAATTTGACATGTGATTGACAGGTGATTAACAGGGGAGTGAGAGGGGAGTGACAGGTGATTGACGGATGATTGACAGGGGAGTGACAGGTGTGATTGACATGGGATTGATAGGTGATTAACAGGGGAGTGAGAGGGGAGTGACAGGTGATTGACGGATGATTGACAGGTGATTGACAGGGGAGTGAGAGGAGAGTGACAGGTGATTGACGGATGATTGACAGGGGATTGAGTGGGGATTGACAGGGGGTTGATAGGAGATTGACAGGGGAGTGATGGGGGAGTGATGGGTGAGAGTGACAGGGGATTGACAGGTGTGATTGACAGGGGATTGACAGGGGATTGACAGGGGATTGACAGGGGATTGATAGGGCATTGACAGATGAGATTGACAGGGGAGTGATGGGTGAGAGACAGGTGTGATTGACAAATGAGATTGACAGGGGTGATTGACAGGGGATTGACGGGTGTGATTGATGGGTGATTGATAGGGGATTGACAGGGGATTGATAGGGCATTGACAGATGAGATTGACAGGGGAGTGATGGGTGAGAGACAGGTGTGATTGACAAATGAGATTGACAGGTGTGATTGACAGGGGATTGACGGGTGTGATTGATGGGTGATTGATAGGGGATTGACAGGTGATTGACAGGTGATTGTCATGTGATTGACAGGGGATTGACAGGTGAGATTGACAGGGGATTGACAGGGGATTGGCAGGTGTGATTGATAGGGGATTGACGGGGATTGACAGGTGAGATTGACGGGGATTGACAGGGGATTGACAGGTGAGATTGACAGCTGAGGTCATAGAGGAGAGATTTACAGCTGAGATGATTGACAGGTGAGAGTGACAGGTGATTGACAGGTGATTGACAGGGGAATGACGGGTGAGATTGACGGGGATTGACAGGGGATTGACATGTGATTGACAGGTGAGATGATTGACAGGTGAGATCGTACACGGCAATGCTGGTGACGATGATGATGACGATGATGAAGATGATGTCGATGGTCCCCATGACGACGATGACGACGCAGCCAATGACGATGACGATGATGATGATGAAGACGAAGCCAATGACGATGATGATGACGATGAAGCCAATGAAATTAATAATGACGACGATGATGAAGGAGATGAAGATGAAGCCAATGACATTAATGACAATGATGATGATGAAGATGAATCCAATGACGATGAAGATGATGAATATGAAGACGAAGCCAATGAAGTCACGACAATGACGATGATGATGATGATGAAGATAAAACCAATGACGATGATGATGAGGATGAAACCAATGACATTAATGACAATGATGACGATGATGATGATGATGATGATGAAGACCAAGCCAATGACAACGATGAAGATAAAACCGATGACGATGACGACGATGATGATGAAGACGGAGCCAATTAAATTAATGACAATGATGATGACGATGACGAAGATAAAACCAATGATGACGATGATGAAGATGAAGCCAATGACATTAATGACAATGATGACGATGATGACGATGATGATGATGATGATGATGATGAAGATGAATCCATGACAATGACGATGACGATGATGAAGATGAAGATGAAGCCAATGAAATTAATTACGATGATGATGATGAAGATGAATCCAATGATGATGATGACAATGACGATGATGATGACGATGAAGCCAATAAAGTTAATTAAGATGATGAAGATGAAGCCAATGAAGTTAATGATGATGACAATGACGATGATGATGATGATGATGAAGACCAAGCCAATGACAATGCTGAAGATAAAACCGATGACGATGACGACGATGAAGATGAAGATGGAGCCAATGAAATTAATGACGATGATGATGACGACGATGACGATGAGGATGATGACAATGATGATGATGAAGATGACGATGATGATGAGGATGAAGCCAATTAAATTAATGACAACGATGATGACGATGATGATGAGGATGAAGATGAATCCATGACAATAACAATAACGATGACGATGAAGATGAAGCCAATTAAATTAATGACAATGATGATGACGATGATGATGAAAATGGAGCCAATTAAATTAATGACAATGATGACGACGATGATGATGACGACGACGACGACGATGACGATGATGAGGATGATGAAGGCCCCACCTGCGTCTTGCGGATGCGCAGGTCGGCCGAGGAGCGGTTCAGCCCCTCCTCCTGCTCGATGCTCTGCTCGATGGCTGCGGCCGGACAGCGGTCACTCAGTGGTCACTCAGCGTCCACCCAGCGGTCACTCGGTGGTCACTCGGTGGTCACTCGGTGGTCACTCGCTGGTCACTCTGGTCCCTCAGCGCTCGCTACATCGAGTACCTGGTGTCGGCCGTCAGGTCCTCCAGCTCCTGCTTGGTCTCTGCGGGGAGCGGAGTGACCGCGAGTGACCACTGGTGACCACGAGTGACCGCGAGTGACCGCGAGTGACCGCGAGTGACCATGAGTGACCACCAGTGACCACGAGTGACCACAAGTGAACACAAGTAACTATGAGTGACCACAAGTGACCAGGAGTGACCACCAGTGACTCTGAGTGACCAGTCACTGACCAATGGCGCTGATGGCGCCGTGCCGCTCATTAATCACCCAATTACCCCGTTAATTACCCAAAAAGTCCCGTTAATGACCCAATAACCCCATAACGACCCCATAATGTAACACATCATTAATTAATTAGTTAATTAATTAATTAGCTCACTCTCGTCGGGGTTGGGGGCGGCCAGGATGGCGCTGTGCCTCTCATTAATCACCCCAAAATCCCATTAATGACCCAAAAAAACCCCATTAATGACCCAATAACCCCATTAATGACCCCAATAAGTAATTAATTAGCTAATTAATTAATTAAACTCACTTTCATCGGGGTTGGGGGCGGCCATTAATCACCCAATAACCCCAATCATTAATCACCCAATAACCCCATTAATGACCCAAAAAATCCCATTAATTACCCAATAACCCCATTAACGACCCAACTAACGATCCCATTAATTGATTAGCAAATTAATTAATTAGTACTCACTCTCGTCGGGGTTGGGGGCGGCCAGGATGGCGCTGTGCCTCTCATTAATCACCCCAAAATCCCATTAATTACCAAAAAAACCCCATTAATGACCCAATAACCCCATTAATGACCCCAATAAGTAATTAATTAGCTAATTAATTAATTAAACTCACTCTCGTCGGGGTTGGGGGCGGCCAGGATGGCACTGTGCCGCTCATTAATCACCCAAAAACCCCATTAATGACCCAAAAAACCCCATTAATGACCCAATAACCCAATTAACGACCCCATTAATTAATTAATTAGCTAATTAATTAATTAAATCTCACTTTCATCAGGGTTGGGGGCGGCCAGGATGGCGCTGTGCTGCTTCTTCACCTGCTCCACGTCCTCCGAGAGCTTCTCGATGCAGCCCCGGATCTCCTCCACCTGCCCCAAATTTGGGGGGAATTCAGGGAAATTTGGGAAAATTCGGGGATTTCAGGGAAATTTGGGGAATTTTTGGAAAATTTGGGGATTTCTGGGGAAAATTTTGGGAATTTTGGGGCATTTTGGGGGAATTTTTGAGGCATTTTGGGCAATTTTGGGGAATTTCAGGGGAAAATTTTGGCAAATTTTTGGAAATTTCGGGGGATTTTTGGGGATTTTTGGGGAATTTGGGGGAAATTTTTGGGGATTTTTTTGGGTTTTGGGGGAATTTTGTTTTGGGGGATTTTTTTATTTTGGGGAATTTGGGGGAATTTTTGGAATTTGGGGGAATTTTTTGGGAATTGTTTTGGGTTTTGGGAAAATTTGGGAATTTGGGGGGAAGTTTGGGGGAATTTGGGGATTTTTTTGGGGGAATTTGGGGGATTTTGGGGAATTTTTGGGGCATTTTGGGAATTTTGGGAAAATTTGGGGAATTTTTGGGGCATTTTTGGGAATTTCGGGGGAATTTGGGCAATTTTGGGAGAATTTTTGGGGAATTTTTTTGGGTTTTGGGGGATTTTTTTTATTTTGGGGAAATTTGGGGGATTTTTGGGAATTTTTTTGAACCCATTTTTGGGGCTCCCAAACCCATTTTTGGGGTTCCTAAACCCATTATTGGGGGTCCTGAGCCCGTTTTTGGGGTCCTAAACCCATTTTTGGGGGTCCTGAACCCATTTTTGGGGGTCCCTGGGGGGTTTCTGGGGCTCCTGACCCCATTTTTGGGGCTCCCAAACCCATTTTTGGGGGTCCTGAACCCATTTTTGGGGGTCCCGATCCAGTTTTTGGGGGTCCTGAACCCATTTTTGGGGGTCCCAAGCCCGTTTCTGGGGGTCCTGAGTCCGTTTTTGGGGGTCCCGAGGCCGTTTTCGGGGTCCCACCTGCTCGAAGAACTCGTCCATGAAGTGGTCCCTGTCCACCGTCACCACCTCCTCCTCATCGTCGCTGTCCTTGGCCTGCGGGGGGCGCTCTCAGGGGGGCGTGGCCTCGCCAGAGCCCCGCCCCCGTGCCGCAAACCACGCCCCCGCAAAAATAACCCCGCCCCCTACGCAGAAACCACGCCCACAAGTGGGAAAATCCTGATCCTGAATGGGAAACTCCGCCCCTAAAGGGGAAACCACGCCCCTTAAAGAGTAAACTCCGCCCCTAAAGGGGAAACCCCGCCCCTTAAAGGGAAACTCCGCCCCTAAAGGGGAAACTC
>NW_024374547.1:0-407 GCF_014805655.1 Passer montanus
TTTTTTTCCTCCTTTTTTCCCCATTTTCCCACCTTTTTTCCTCATTCTTTCCCTTTCCTCCCTCGTTTTTTCCTCATTCTCTCCTCCTTTCTCCACATTTCTTCCCCTTTCCCCCACATTTCTTTCCCTCATTCTTTCCCACCTTTTTCCCTCATTCTCTCCCATTTTCCCACCTTTTCTCTCTCATTCTTTCCCCTTTTTCCATATTTTCCCCTCATTCTTTCCCATTTTCCCACCTTTTTCCCTCTTTTTTCCCCTTTTCCCACCTTTTCTCTCCCATTCTTTCCCTTTCCCCCTCGTTTCTCTCATTCTCTCCTCCTTTCTCCACATTTCTTCCCCTTTCCCCACCTTTTTTCCTCTTTTTTCCCCATTTCCCCTCCTTTTTTTCTCATCCTTTCCCATTTTCC
>NW_024374548.1:0-407 GCF_014805655.1 Passer montanus
AGAGACACTTAGAAGTGGAAAAAAATGGGATTTTAGGAGGGTTTGGGGGGGGTTTGAGACATTTAGAAGTGGAAAAAATGGGATTTTAGGAGAATTTTGGGAATTTTGGGGGGGTTTGAGACATTTACAGGTGAAAAAAAGGGGATTTTAGGGGGGTTTCGGGGATTTTGGGGGGGTTTGAGACATTTAGAGGTGAAAAAAGGGGATTTTAGAGGGGTTTGGGGGGAATTTGAGACATTTACAGGTGACAAAAAGGGGATTTTAGGGGGGTTTTTGGGATTTTGGGAGGGTTTGAGACATTTAGAGGTGGAAAAAATGGGATTTTAGGGGAATTTTGGGGGGCTTTGAGACCTTTATAGGTGAAGACAATGGGATTTCAGGGGGGTTTGGGGTGGGTAGAGACCTTT
>NW_024374549.1:0-406 GCF_014805655.1 Passer montanus
CCGGCGGGGGCGTGGTTGCCCACGGAAGGGGGCGCGGGGGGGTCGGTGGTCGTGGCCAGCTTGTTGTTCTTCATGTTGTCGATGTCCTCGGCCACGGGGGGGTCCCGGCGCCCCAAATCCTGCTGGATGGGGCGGGTGGTCGACAGGATGGGGGGGCCCGACGGCACCGGGGGCGGCTGCGGCTCCCTGCAGAGAGGAGGGGGCTCAGAGGAGAGACCCCCGGAACCCCGAGAACCCCTCCGGGGAGCAGAGAGCGCCCCCCAAGAGCCCCGGTTCTGCCTCGGCATCCGGAGTGGTCCCACCCTGGTGGTCCTGGGGGGGCTCTGGGGGGCTCCGGGTGGTCCTGGGGTTCTGGGGGGGCTCTGGGGTGTTCTGGGGGGACTCTGGGGAGTTCTGGGGTTCTGGG
>NW_024374550.1:0-406 GCF_014805655.1 Passer montanus
TTTTATTCTGATACTGCTTGTTGTCTTGTCTTTATTCATTGCTAGATAAGTGAATTTTAAAATGCAACCAATTTAGCAAAAAATGATGAAATATTCACTATTTAAAACTTGCAGGTTCATGTCTGTTCATGAATACTGTTGGCAAGCATAGCCTGCAACCTGAATTGTACTTTAAACTTCTTTTTCATGCTAGCTACACATTCAGCCAAAATCCAAACATGTTTTGCACCAATACATAACCTTAATAACCAGAAAGCAAGACAGACAAATATTTTAATCTGCAAAAGCTCTTGAACGACAAGTGTATATGGTGGCATGGTAGTAGGTTGCAACTAAATAGATGAAAGCAGGTCAAAACACAGATCCAGCAATTGCCAAGGAAAATATATGTGCTTCTAACCTTTGG
>NW_024374551.1:0-406 GCF_014805655.1 Passer montanus
TTGACCATATATGGCTAACAGGTGGTTGAACAGCCAATAGGACAGCAGGGGAGGGGCACTGGGGTTGATTGACAGCATGTCAGGGAAGTCCATGGGAGAGGTTAAAGTCTGGGGGACATCCTTCCAGGGCATAGCCCCAGGAAGTTCTCTAGCAGTCCTACAGGCCTCCACAGATCAGCCTGGTGTGTCTGCTCACTGACTGGGAGTGCCCTCCATCCCCTCATCCAGAAAATTGATAAAGATTTTGAACAGGACTGGGCCCAACACCGAGCCCTGGGGAACACCACTGGCACTGGCTGCCAGCTGGATGGAATCCATTCACTCCCAGTCTATGGGCTCAGCCGTCCAGACAGTTTCTTACCCATTGAAGAGTACACCTGCCCACTCCATGGGAAGCCAGTTTCTC
>NW_024374552.1:0-406 GCF_014805655.1 Passer montanus
TCATTGATAAGGTTGAAAAGATTACAAAAGAATTTAATCCAACTGATTGTTGGTTGTGTGGGGGGACACACTAAAGTGAAATTTGGCCATGGGACTGTATCAGTTTAAGTCCCCTAGATATTTCAAAATTGATTACATCAAGAATAAACACGGTAGTACCCAAAAGAAGGGAAGGAGAGTGGAAGCCAAAATCAACAATCCTAGTGGAAGAGTATTGATCAAGAAAAGCAAAAATGTATCCTATAGAAGTAGGAGAAACGCCGTGTAAAAGATATCTGGCATCAAATGACAAACACACCACATGGATCCCAGAAATTCCCCATTCATATTGGTGAATAGAAAAAACTGAAAGTCGATGTGTATACAGAGAAAAAGAAAAAATGTTTGAATGCTTAGGAGATTATAT
>NW_024374553.1:0-406 GCF_014805655.1 Passer montanus
ACTTTAGTTCTTTATCTCTTCCCATTCTAGAGACAGCATTTCTCAATGATCAATGGAAAGGATCCTTTTTAAAGCCATAATCCCATGGGTAGCTTGGTTTCTGATGAAAGTCATCCCCATTGAAGGATTTCAGTGCTTGGTTATCTTTTCAGTTAGAGAAAGGAGGCAATCACACTTAAAAATTCACAAAGAAATTTGAATATTTTGCTGTTCAGAATTGCAATTCTTCCTCAAGTCCTTTTTGGTTTGTGTCGGTAACTGGCACTGCACAGGATGGAAATGCAATGTCTTTGTTCAAAATTGAAATTAAGAGAAAATGAGAGATATCTTTGATCCTTCCCACACCATGTGCTTCGTTGGAAAGTATCACTAGTGCTACCTGCCTGGAGCATGGGAAGGTGCCACC
>NW_024374554.1:0-406 GCF_014805655.1 Passer montanus
TCTAACTGGTCCTTACTGGTTTTTACCGGTTGCAGACATCCGCCTGCGGGTGCGCGCCGAGTACTGCGAGCACGACGGCGCGCTGCGGCGCGGCGTGGCCTCGAGCCGGCCGCGGGGCCCGGGCCGGGCGCTGGACGTGTTCGGCCAGGCCAGCGGCGTGCTGAAATCCCGCGACCTGGGCTCCATCCTGTGCGACATCAAGTTCTCGGAGCTGTCGTACCTGGAGGCGTTCTGGGGCGATTACCTGAGCGGGGCCCTGCTCGAGGCCCTCAAGGGCGTCTTCCTCACCGAGGGGCTGCGGCGCGCCGTGGGCCGCGAGGCCGTGCGCCTGCTGGTCAGCGTGGACCAGGACGACTACGAGCAGGGCCGGAGGCGGCTGCTGGAGGCGCAGGGCGCGCGGGGGAGG
>NW_024374555.1:0-406 GCF_014805655.1 Passer montanus
CAGCTCCTGCCTGCCAGGAATTCGGGAATTTTCTGCCCCATAGACCCTGTCTGCCAGACCAGAGCCCCATCCCTCCCTGCGCCCTCCGGGAGCTCTCTCTGCTGTGCCAGGGACTCAGGAACTTGCTCCTGGTTTTCTGGCTCAGGAATGGTTATCATTTATTGATAAGCTGCCTTTTGCAAGCCTCGGGGCACCCTGGAGCCTCTGGGGCTGAGCACGGGGGAGCAGCCCGGGCCCAGCTGCAGGAGCACGGGGACAAAACCGGCCTGGCCAGGAGGCAGAGAGCAGCTGGGAGCGAGCACTGCGGGAAACACGGGCACTCTCCTGCGAACATTTCAAAAGTTTAATACAGGACAAGAGCAGACAAGGACCACAGAGCAAAGGTTGTTACAGCACTGAGCCAAGA
>NW_024374556.1:0-406 GCF_014805655.1 Passer montanus
AGTGCCACCCCCACTCCCTGTCCCCACGCGGGGGCTCTCCCTGTCCCCCCCAGGTCACATTCCGGGCTGTCCCCACCCCGCTTTGTCCCACAGGGAAGCCCCAGGATGGCGCCGCGGACACCCCACAACCCAAAGGTGCTTTGGGGTCGGGTGGGGAACACCCCAAAGCCCCCTCCCCGCGTGGCCCCCGTGTCCCCCTGCCACGTGGCCGGTGTCCCCAGGCAAGCGGCAGGACGGGGCGGTGGCCATGGAGATGCAGCCGCTGAAGAGCGCCGAGGGAGGGGACAGCGGCGACGGGCCGGGGACGCGCCCCCGAGGTGGCCCCAAGAAGGAGAAGTCCGTGCTCCAGGCCAAGCTGACCCAGCTGGCCGTGCAGATCGGGAAGGCAGGTGGGGCTGGGGTCCCC
>NW_024374557.1:0-5290 GCF_014805655.1 Passer montanus
CCGAATTCAGCCCAAAACCTGCCCAGGGAGCCCAAATCCCAGAAAGTCACCCCAAAATCATCCCAAAATCCCAGAAATTCACCCCAAAATAACCCCCAAATCCCAAAAATTCACCCCAAAATCACCCCAAAATCCCCCGAATTCAGCCCAAAATAACCCCAAAATCCCCCGAATTCTGCCCAAAATCTGCCTGGTGACGACAAATCCCAGAAAATCACCCCAAAATCACCCCAAAAGCCCTGAAATTCACCCCAAAATAACCCCAAAATCCCCCGAATTCAGCCCAAAACCTGCCCGGGGAGCCCAAATACCAGAAAATCACCCCAAAATCACCCCAAAAGCCCTGAAATTCACCCCAAAATAACCCCAAAATCCCCCGAATTCAGCCCAAAACCTGCCCGGGGAGCCCAAATCCCAGAAAATCACCCCAAAATCACCCCAAAAGCCCTGAAATTCACCCCAAAATAACCCCAAAATCCCCCGAATTCAGCCCAAAACCTGCCCGGGGAGCCCAAATACCAGAAAATCACCCCAAAATCCTGGAAATTCACCCCAAAATGACCCCAGAATCCCGGAAATTCACCCCAAAATAACCCCAAAATCCCCCGAATTCAGCCCAAAATCGCCCCAAAATCCTGGAAATTCTCCCCAAAATCACCCAGAAATCCTGGAAATTCCCCCCAAAATGACCCCAAAATCCCGGAAATTCACCCCAAAATCAGCCCCAGACCTCAAATCCTGGAAATTCCCCCCAAAATGACCCCAAAATCCCGGAAATTCACCCCAAAATCAGCCCCAGACCTCAAATCCTGGAAATTCCCCCCAAAATGACCCCAAAATCCCGGAAATTCACCCCAAAATCAGCCCCAGACCTCAAATCCTGGAAATTCCCCCCAAAATGACCCCAAAATCCCGGAAATTCACCCCAAAATCAGCCCCAGACCTCAAATCCTGGAAATTCACCCCAAAATGACCCCAGAATCCCGGAAATTCACCCCAAAATAACCCCAAAATCCCCCGAATTCAGCCCAAAATCACCCCAAAATCCTGGAAATTCTCCCCAAAATCACCCAGAAATCCTGGAAATTCACCCCAAAATGACCCCAAAATCCCGGAAATTCACCCCAAAATCAGCCCCAGACCTCAAATCCTGGAAATCCACCCCAAAATCACCCAAAAATCCCCAAAATTCACCCCAAAATCTACCCGGGGAGCCAGAATACCCCAAATCCCAAAAGCTCACCCCAAAATCCCCCTCACAATTAACCCAAAATAACTCCAAAATCCCCCAAATCATCCCAAAATTGCCCAAAATTCCCCAATATCACCCCAAAATTATCCCATTTTACCCAAATCCCCCCAAATTACCCCAAAATCCCCCAAAATTCACCCATATCACCCCAAAATCACCCGTATCACCTAAAAATTAGCCCCAAAATCCCCCGAAATTACCCCAAAAGTCCCCAAAATCCCTCACAATTACCCCAAAATTACCCCAAAATCCCCCCAAAATCCCCCAAATTAACCAATATTTCCCCCAAATCCCCCCCAAATAAAAATCACCCAGAAATCCTGGAAATTCACCCCAAAATGACCCCAAAATCCCGGAAATTCACCCCAAAATCAGCCCCAGACCTCAAATCCTGGAAATTCACCCCAAAATCACCCAAAAAATCCCCAAAATTCACCCCAAAATCTACCCGGGGAGCCAGAATACCCCAAATCCCAAAAGCTCACCCCAAAATCCCCCTCACAATTAACCCAAAATAACCCAAAAATCCCCCAAATCATCCCAAAATTGCCCAAAATTCCCCAATATCACCCCAAAATTATCCCATTTTACCCAAATCCCCCCAAATTACCCCAAAATCCCCCAAAATTCACCCATATCACCCCAAAATCACCCGTATCACCTAAAAATTAGCCCAAAATCCCCCGAAATTAACCCAAAATAACCCCAAAATCCCCCCAAATAACTCCATATCCCCCCAAAATTACCCCAAAATCCCCCTAAAATTACCCCATATCCTCTCAAAAGCCCCTCACAACCCAAAATTCACCGAAAATAACCCCCAAATCCCTCCAAATTACCCCAAAAGTCCCCAAAATCCCCCAGAATTACCCCAAAATCCCCCCAAAATCCCCCAAATTGACCAATATTTCCCCAAAATCCCCCCAAATAACCCCATAACCCCCAAAATTCCCCCACAATTACCCAGAAATCTCCCCAAAATCCCCCTAAAATTTACCCAAAATAACCCCAAAATCAACCCAAAATAACTCCAAACTCCCCCAAATCCCCCACAATTACCCCAAAATCCCCCAAATTCCCCTAAAATAACCCCAAAATCTCCCCAAAATTCCCTCACATTACCCCAAACCCCCCCCAAATCCCCCAAAAATCCCTCAAAAATCACCCCAAAATTAACCCAAAATAACCCCAAATCCCCAAAATCAACCCCAAATAACCTCAAAAATAACCCAATATTCCCAAAATTCCCTAAAATTACCCCATATCACCCCAAAATCCCCCAAATTACCCCAAATCCCCACAAAATCCCTCAAATATAACCCAAAATAACCCCAAATCCCCCCAAATTAACCCCAAAATCCCCCATAGCACCCCAAATTACCCCCAAATAACCCCAAAATTAAGCCAAAATAACCCAAAACCCCCAAAAATCAACCCAAAATAACCTCCAAAATAACCCAAATTATTCCCAAAATCCCCTAAAATTTCCCCATATCACCCCAAAATCCCCCCAAATTACCCCAAAATCCCTCATAGCACCCCAAATTACCCCAAAATAACCCCAAAATCAACCCCAAATCCCCCCAAAATTCACCCGTGTCACCCCAAAACCCCCCATATCACCTAAAAAATCACCCTAAAATCCCCCCAACCCCCCAAAATTAACCCAAAATAACCCCAAAATCCCCCCCAATTACCCCAAAATCCCCCATCTTACCCCAAAATTCCAAGAATGGGGTTGTTTTGGGAAAATAATGGGATTTTTTGGGAGGAAATAATGGGGTTTTTGGAGGGGAAAATTTGGGAATTTTTGGGGGGAAAATTGGGATTTTTTTGGGGCGAAAATAATGGGATTTTTGGGGGGAAAAATGGATTATTTTCGATGGGGAAATGGAATTTATTGGGGGGAAAAGAAGGGGATTTTTAGGGGAAAAATGGGATTTTAGGGTGAAAAATTGATTTTTTTGGAAAACAATGGGATTTTTTGGGGAAAATAATGGGATTTTTTTGGGGAAAAGAATGGGATTTTTTTGGGGAAAAGAATGGGATTTTTTTGGGGGAGAATGGAATTTTTTGGGGGGAGAAAAATTGGGATTTTTTTGGGGGGAAAACCAGGTCTTTTGTGGGGGAAAGAAGGGGATTTTTAGGGAGATGAAATGGGATATTTGGGGGGAAATGGGGTTATTTTGGGATGTAAAAATTGGGATATTTTTGGGGGAGAAAAAGGATTTTTGGGGAGAAAATTGGATTTTTTTGGGGGGGGAAAAATGAATTTTTTTGGAGGAAAAATGGGATTTTTTTGGGAAAAAAGGGATTTTGGAGGGGGAAATGGGATTTTTTTGGGGGATCTCAATTTTGGGAAATTGAGATTTTTTTTTGTTGTTTGCAATGCCAGGATTTTGTGTGCAATTTGGATTTTTTTGTTTTGTTTTTGCAGTTCCCGCCGGGCTGGCAGCGCTTCCCCCCCCCGAGCCCCCCCTGGCCCTTCCTGGGCTCCTTCCCCTCCCAGGGGGGCTCGGGGTGACCCCAAAAACCCCAAAAATCCCCCAAAAAATCCCCCAAAAAATCCCAAATTCCCTCCCGGCTGCACCCACACACACAGAGAGAAAAAGAAAATTATTTTTAACCTCAGCAAAGGCTCCGTGGTTTCATTTCCTCCCCCAAATTCCTCATTTCCCATGAAAAATCCCATTTTAGTCGGATTTTTCCCCGTTAAAAAATTCCCATTTTTCCCCAATTTTCTCCATTTTTTCCCATTTTTTCCCATTTTCCCCCTCCATTTCCCTTCTCCCCTTTTATTTCCCCCCGTCCCCTCCACATTTCTCAGGATTTTCACTTTTTTTTTCCCATTTTTCCCAATTTTTTTCCCAATTTTTGTGAAATTTTTCCCAATTTTTTCTCAATTTTGGGGCTTTTTGGCCTCCGATTTTAGAGAGGGGGGAACAAAACGATTGAAGCCCCTCAGGCCGCGCCCTCTGCCCCAGTCCCGCCCCTTTCCCGCAAAATTTGGGCCCAATTTTGAGAATTTTGGGAATTTTTGGGACAAATTTGGGAAATTTTGGGACCACCCGGAACCGAAATACCCCGGAACCTTCGGGCGGAGCCGCTGCTTCCCTCTTCGGAAGTGACGTCAAAGCGCGCCGGACGCGCTCCCTGAGGCGGCGGCGGTGTCGCACTGAAACGGGACCGGGCGGAACCGCGGGGAAGTTTTGGGGGTCCTGGGGAGGATTTTGGGGTTCCCGCGCGGATTTTTGGGATTCCCTGAAGATTTTTGGGGTCCCCGCCAGGATTTTTGGGGTTTCCGGGGATTTTAGGGGCGTTTTGGGCTCCCGGGAGCCGCGGGGAGGGTTGGGGCCTGCAGGCCCCGCTGAGGCCTTTGGGGGATCTTGGAGTCACTGAGGGGATTTTGGGGGTCCCTGAGGGGATTTTCAGTTTCCTTGAACAGATTTTGCGGTCTCTGAGGGGATTTTGGGGTTTTCTGAGAGAATTTTGGGGTTTGTTGAGGAGATTTTGGGGTCCCTGAGGAGATTTTGGGGTCCCAGGTGAAATTTTGGGGTCCTTGAGGGGATTTTGGGGGTCCCTGAGGAGATTGTTTTGTTTTCTTGAGGGAATTTTGGGGTCTCTGAGTGGATTTTGAGGCCCTGGGGAGGATTTTTGGGACCCAGTGGGGATTTTGGGGTCCCAGGTGAAATTTTTTGTTTCCTGAGGGAATTTTCAGTTTCCTTGAGGGGATTTTTGGGGTCCTGGGTGAAATTTTTGGGCCCTGAGGAGATTTTGGGGTCCCAGTGGGGATTTTGGGCATCCCAGGTGAAATTTTGGGGTCCCTGAGGGGATTTTGGGGTCCCTGAAGAGCCCCTCCCCCTTTTTAGAGTTTTGGGGACCCCTCCCCCCTTTTAAGGACCCCTCCCCCAATTTCTGGCCCCACTTTTGGGGGTCCCTCCCCCCCTTTTTTTTGGGGTTTCCCCATTTTTTGGGCCCCTCCCCCATGGACCCCCCCCAGGAGCCCCAAACCCCCCGGAATTGGCCCCCAAAAAAACC
>NW_024374557.1:6208-8795 GCF_014805655.1 Passer montanus
TTTTCCCCTATTTTTCCCCCCAAAAAAATCCCAAATTCCCTCCCGGCTGCACCCACACACACAGAGAGAAAAAGAAAATTATTTTTAACCTCAGCAAAGGCTCCGTGGTTTCATTTCCTCCCCCAAATTCCTCATTTCCCATGAAAAATCCCATTTTAGTCGGATTTTTCCCCGTTAAAAAATTCCCATTTTTCCCCAATTTTCTCCATTTTTTCCCATTTTTTCCCATTTTCCCCCTCCATTTCCCTTCTCCCCTTTTATTTCCCCCCGTCCCCTCCACATTTCTCAGGATTTTCACTTTTTTTTTCCCATTTTCCCAATTTTTTTCCCAATTTTTGTGAAATTTTTCCCAATTTTTTCTCAATTTTGGGGCTTTTTGGCCTCCGATTTTAGAGAGGGGGGAACAAAACGATTGAAGCCCCTCAGGCCGCGCCCTCTGCCCCAGTCCCGCCCCTTTCCCGCAAAATTTGGGCCCAATTTTGAGAATTTTGGGAATTTTTGGGACAAATTTGGGAAATTTTGGGACCACCCGGAACCGAAGAAATCCCCCGGACCCTTCGGGCGGAGCCGCTGCTTCCCTCTTCGGAAGTGACGTCAAAGCGCGCCGGACGCGCTCTCTGAGGCGGCGGCGGTGTCTCACTGAAACGGGACCGGGCGGAACCGCGGGGAAGTTTTGGGGGTCCTGGGGAGGATTTTGGGGTTCCCGCGCGGATTTTTGGGATTCCCTGAAGATTTTTGGGGTCCCCGCCAGGATTTTTGGGGTTTCCGGGGATTTTAGGGGCGTTTTGGGCTCCCGGGAGCCGCGGGGAGGGTTGGGGCCTGCAGGCCCCGCTGAGGCCTTTGGGGGATCTTGGAGTCACTGAGGGGATTTTGGGGGTCCCTGAGGGGATTTTCAGTTTCCTTGAACAGATTTTGCGGTCTCTGAGGGGATTTTGGGGTTTTCTGAGAGAATTTTGGGGTTTGTTGAGGAGATTTTGGGGTCCCTGAGGAGATTTTGGGGTCCCAGGTGAACTTTTGGGGTCCTTGAGGGGATTTTGGGGGTCCCTGAGGAGATTTTTTTGTTTTCTTGAGGAGATTTTGGGGTCTCTGAGTGGATTTTGAGGCCCTGGGGAGGATTTTTGAGACCCAGAGGGGATTTTGGGGTCCCAGGTGAAATTTTTGGTTTCCTGAGGGAATTTTCAGTTTCCTTGAGGGGATTTTTGGGGTCCTGGGTGAAATTTTTGGGCCCTGAGGAGATTTTGGGGTCCCTGAGGGGATTTTGGGGTCCTGGGTGAAATTTTGGGGTTCCAGAGTGGATTTTGGGGTCCCTGAGGGGATTTTGGGCATCCCAGGTGAAATTTTGGGGTCCCTGAGGGGATTTTGGGCATCCCAGGTGAAATTTTGGGGTCCCTGAGGGGATTTTGGGGTCCCTGGGGGGATTTTGGGGTCCCTGGGGGGATTTTGGGGTCCCTGAAGAGCCCCTCCCCCTTTTTAGAGTTTTGGGGACCCCTCCCCCCTTTTAAGGACCCCTCCCCCAATTTCTGGCCCCACTTTTGGGGGTCCCTCCCCCCCTTTTTTTTGGGGTTTCCCCATTTTTTGGGCCCCTCCCCCATGGACCCCCCCCAGGAGCCCCAAACCCCCCGGAATTGGCCCCAAAAAAATCCCCAGCGGGGCCGGACCCAGCTCAGGAACCGGCGCTACGCCGCGCTCAGGGAGCTGATCAGAGGTGAGTTATTGATTATTGATTATTGGTTATTGATTATTGATTGGTTATTGGTTATTGATTAATGATCGATAAGTGATGGATCAGTGAGGGATCCATCCCGCAGCCAGCTCAGGAACCGGCGCTACGCCGCCCTCAGGGAGCTGATCCGAGGTGAGTTATTGATTAATGATTGATTTATTATTGATTATTGATTGATGATTGATAAATGAGGGATCCATCCCACAGCCAGCTCAGGAACCAACGGGACAGAGCTCATGGAGCTGATCAAAAGTAAAAATAGAAATAGAAATAGAATTTTCCCCAATTTTCCCCCAATTTACCCATTTTTCCCTCATTTTCCCCATTTTCCTCCCTTTTCCCCTTTTTCCCCCTCATTTTTTCCTATTTTTCCCATTTTTCCCCCAATTTCCCCCAGATATCGCCAAATTTCCCATTTTTATCCCCATTTTCCCCAATTTCCCCATTTTCCCCTTTTTTCCCCATTTTCCTCTCTTTTCCTCCTCATTTTTCCCCTATTTTCCCCCCAATTTCCCCCAGATATCCCCAAATTTCCCATTTTTTCCCATTTTTATCCCCATTTTTCCCCATTTTCCTCCCAAATTTCCCATTTTCCCCTGTTTCTCCCCCCAATTTCCCCCAAATTTCCCATTTTTCCCCATTTTCCCCCAAATTTCCCTTTTTTCCCTATTTTTCCCCCAAATTTCCCATTTTTCCCTATTTTTCCCCCAAATTTCCCTTTTTCCCCCAAATTTCCCATTTTTCCCTCAAATTTCCAATTTTTCCCCATATTTCCCATTTTTCCCCTATTTTTTCCCCCTTTTCCCCCCCATCCCCATGTTTCCCATTCTTCCCCCATTTCCCCCCAAATTTCCCATTTTCCCC
>NW_024374558.1:0-406 GCF_014805655.1 Passer montanus
TGGGACATCCACAACTTCTCTGGACAACCCAATCCTTGTCTCACCATCCTGATAATGAAGAATTTTTTCCTAATATCTAATCTCAACCTTCTTCATCTGAAGGCCATTCCCCCTTCTGCTTTCACTACATGACCTTGTAAAAAGTCCCTCTCCAACTTCCTTACAGGCCCTGCTTCAGGTACTGGAAGGCCACTATAAAGTAACCCCAAAGATGAACACTTCCAACTTTCTCAGCCTTTCCTCATAGGAGAGCTGTTTCAGCCCTCTGCTGATCCTTCTGCTTCTCTAGACCCCCTCCAATGGTTCTGTGTTCTTCTTATTTTGGGGACCCCAAAGCTGGATGCAGTACTGCAGGTGGGGTGTCACAAGAGTGGAGAAGAGGGACAGAATCCCCTCCCTGCCCTGC
>NW_024374559.1:0-406 GCF_014805655.1 Passer montanus
GTTGTGGGGGAAAATGAGAATTATTGTGGAGAAAAATGGGGATTGTCCTGGGAATTATTCTGGGAAAAATGGAATTATTCCTGGGGAGAAATGGAATTATCCTGGGGAAAAATTGAATTAATCTGGGGAAAAAATGGAATTATTCTGGCAATTATTGCAGAAAAAAAATGGAATTATTCCGGGAAAAAATGGGAATTATTCTGGGAATTATCCTCGGGAATTCAGGGAATTTTGGGAATCCTGGTGCAGCTGCAGCTCCAGAGCAAATAACAACCCATCATTAATTCCCCGTTAATTCCCATTAATCCCCACTAATTCCCGCCATTAATTCCATTAATTCCCAATATTTATTCCCTGTTTATTATCCTTTTTTCCCAGTTTTCCAGAGCCAGGCTGAGCTCCAGAG
>NW_024374560.1:0-405 GCF_014805655.1 Passer montanus
AATCAGCCCCAAATGATCCCCAAAATCACATGAAAATAATACCAAAATCACCCCAAAATCACCCCAAAATCATCCTAAAATCATCCTAAAATAACTGCAAAATCAACCCCAAAATCATCCCAAAAACACCACAAAATGATCCCCAAAATCATCCTAAAAACATTCCAAAATCACCCCAAAATCATCCCGAAAATCAGCCCCAAATCATCCTAAAATCAGCCCCAAATGATCCCCAAAATAATCCTAAAATTATCCCAAAATCAGCCCCAAATGATCCCCAAAATCACCCCAAATCACCCCGAAATTATCCCTAAATCACCCTAAAATTGTCCCCAGATTAGCCCCAAAATAATCCTAAAATTATCCCAAAGTCAGCCCCAAAATCAGCCCCAAATGATCCCCAAA
>NW_024374561.1:0-405 GCF_014805655.1 Passer montanus
GAAGGTGTCCCTGCCCATGGCAGTGGCTTGGAACAAGATGGACTTTAAGGGTCCAGCCCACCCAAACCATTCCAAGATTTTCTGACTCCTCCACTCTCCTGTCCTTGCAGGGTGCTTTGGGCTGCACGGGGGCTCTGAGGATGAGGGAAAGGCTGGGACACACTGTGTCCACCCCTCCTGTCCTAGGACATCTCGTGTGGCACTTCTGGGTTGTCCCCAAGTGTCTGTCCCTGCATCTCCATCACGAGGGGCTGCTGCTCTGCAGGGCGTGCAGGCAGCTGTGCAAACAACCCCATCTGGCCCTCAGCCTACTCTGAAAAATCAAAGGGAGTCTTGAGGCTGAGTCAAACAAAGTAAATAAACAGAAGAACCCCCTCCACTGAAAACACAGACTGAAAAAAAAAA
>NW_024374562.1:0-405 GCF_014805655.1 Passer montanus
TTGGGGGTCTCTGAAGTGCTGACCTGGGGGTCCCGCAGCTGCTTCCAGGGGGGGTTCTGGGCACCCTGAGGGTTCTGGAAGTACCTCAGGGGTCCCAAAGGTGCTGCCAGGGGTCCCAGAGGTGCTGCTAGGGGGGGTCTTGGGCACCCTGGGGGTCCCAAAGGTGCTGCCAGGGATGTTCTGGACACCCTGAGGGTCCCAAAGGTGCTGCTGTGGGGGGTTCTGGGCACCCTGGGGGTCCCAAAGTCACTGCCAGGGGAGGTTTGGGCACCCTGAGGGTCCCAAAGGTGCTGCTGTGGGGGGTTCTGGGCACCCTGGGGGTCCCAAAGGTGCTGCCAGGGATGTTCTGGGCACCCTGGGTGTCCCAAAATCGCTACCAGGGATGTTCTGGGCACCCTGGGGGTC
>NW_024374563.1:0-405 GCF_014805655.1 Passer montanus
TAGTTTCAATCTGACTTAAGTCAACTTTAGACTGATCACAGGGGAGAAATATTCCACTGAAGTACTAGATGCGAGGCTTTCTGTACTTTTGTATTAGATATTAATTACTAGCAGTAAGCTCACACCATTATTGGCTGTCTTTTTTTTTTTTTACGTGTTTTTTTACAACATGCAAAAAACGAAGCAAAAAAATCCCCACCCATTACTAAACTAGCTCCATTCTGAAAACCGGGATTTTTGAATAAGCTTTACAGATTTTCTGAGAACCTAAGTACAACCCAAGATGCTCAGAAGGTGTGATCATCAAGTTCTGACTGCCATGGAAGATAAGCTTATCACATCATTAGTTCTAGTTCCTCTTTTCTTGACTTACTGATTTTTAAAAAGACCAATTTAAAGAAAAGA
>NW_024374564.1:0-405 GCF_014805655.1 Passer montanus
CACAGCCAGGACAGCCCTCGGCCAGGGGATGGTCAGTGAATGGCCAGGGACAGCCCACGGCTGGAGGAACGGTCAGTGGGTGGCCAGGGACACCCCGTGCTCATGGACAACAGCGTGGCAGTGCCACAGCCAAGGAAAAAGCCACCGCAGTGCCGTGTCCCCAGCACTGTGACAGTGCCAGGCCGTGTCCCCAGCACTGTGACAGTGCCAGGCCATGTCCCCAGCGCCGTGGCAGTGCCATGGCCATGCTGTGTCCCCTCCTCGCGGTGGCAGTGACATAGCCAGGTCCCCGGCGCTGTGGCAGCGGCAGGCCGTGTCCCTGTCCCCGCGGTGGCAGTGGCAGTGCCCTGTCCCCGTCCCTGTCCCCGTGGTGTCAGTGTCACTCACGTCGCACTCGTTGCAGTA
>NW_024374565.1:0-405 GCF_014805655.1 Passer montanus
GACCTCAGGTCTTCCCCATCATAGATGGGGTGATAACATTTGGTGCAAGGATCCTCATCTCTGCTGAGAGCAGCACTCATCAGTAGCATCAGCACCAATCTTCCCAAGAGTCCGGTAGGGGCAGTTGTTCTCATGTTTGCTCCTGATGGTCTTGCCTTTTGGATCTGAGGTCTTCCCAGGGATTTTATACAAATTCCTCCACACTGGCTGTTTCACCCTCTAATCTGCTTATTTTTACTGCCTTTCTGGGAAAGTTCAGCAGGAGAATTTAATTTCTATTAATTTTTCAAAGGGGGTGATTTTAATTTTTTTAACACTTTGTAACACTCAGCACATTACAACAAATCTCTTAACTCTTATAATAGCTTGTTGAAGCAACTGGGAAGGACTGGGAATGTACTCATG
>NW_024374566.1:0-405 GCF_014805655.1 Passer montanus
TGTGCTCTGGGATGGCCCTGCTGGGGCAGCTCATCCACTGTGGTCCCTTCCAGCCTGATTCTGTTGGATCAGTGAGGATCCCACTCCTCATGTCCTTCCATTCTGTCCAAACAATGGGATCCACACGCAGCTGGGTCACACCCCCTCTACCTCCAGCCACACCCCCTATAGACCAAGACGGACACAAAAGCAGCCCCTCATCCCCCCTGCCCTCACAGCCGGGTTTGAAATCCATCTGCAAACCCCCAGATTTAATTCCTGCCCTTCCAAGCCCCCATTCCTCCCTTGTCCTATCCCAAAATTATTTCTTCCCTATTCCTATCCCAAAACGATTCCTCCCCTCTTCCTATACCAGAACAATTCCTCCCCACTTCCTACCCCAAAACAACTCCTTCCCCTTCCTAT
>NW_024374567.1:0-405 GCF_014805655.1 Passer montanus
GTGCCCATCCCGTGTCCACCCCAGTGCCCCCCCATGCCCCCCAGGCCGTGCCCAGCCCCGCTGACCCGCATCCCTGCTCGCAGGTGACGGGGCGCTTGGGGTTGTGCTCGCAGTCGTTGAGGTGAGCCATGAGGTTGTCGAGGCGCACGACGGCCGTGCAGCCGAAGACGGCGTTGTCGCAGGTGATCTGCAGCTTGGAGAGCATGTTGCGCATGATGCGCGGCACCGGGCGCAGGTGGGCCACCGTCACCACGCTGCGGTCCACGGGGCACGTCTGCTGCTGTGAGAACCACTGCGTGATGCAGGCATTGCAGAAGGCGTGCTCGCAGTGCGGGGCCTGCGGGAACGGCGGCGGCGTCACGCGGGGGGCTGCGGCGGGGGAACCCCGGGGTGGGCTGGGGAGAC
>NW_024374568.1:0-10397 GCF_014805655.1 Passer montanus
CCCCAGGTTGGTTGGGGGCCCTGTGGTGGTGCAGAAGTTCTGGGGGGTTCGAGGGTGTCTGGAGAGTCCAGGTAGTGTCAGGGGTCCAGTGGAAATCAGGGCTGTAGTGGGGATTTGGGGATCCCATGGGTGGTTGGGGCTGTTGAGGTTCCAGGAAGGTTCAGGGGTGCTGGGGTCCCCTCAGTCACCCCCTCCCCTTCTCCTTGCAGCCTCCAGGAAGCCCAGGGACAGGTGAGTGGGTGGCTCCAGCCAGGACTCCTCTTTCCACCTTTCAGAAATGGGAGACCCTTCCAGACCCTCCCTTATCCCCACAGAACTCCCCTGAAGGAAGGAGCAGTGCTGGACCCCCACATCGTGGTCACCAAGAGGGCAGGGGATGAGTAGGACGGGACACAGGGACACGTCACCCACAGGTGTCTTCCCCTACCCAGGTCCCCACAACCGATGTCTCTCCCAGAGTCCTCCTGTTCCACAGACCCCAGGTGACCAACGCAAAGCTGCTGGGATCCCATGGGTGACAGTGGAAACCCCGTGACATCTTTGAGAATGTGCTGTGACACTGGGGGCAGTGGGGGCAATGGCGCTCCCTGCCCAAGGGCACACCCAGTGAATACCCCTGCCCCCAGCTCCCCTGGATGCTCACCATGCCCAGGGGTTTTCTGCACCAAAACTTTACTCAGGTCATTTTCACTTGCCAAATTTGGACCTATGTAAGCTGGAAGCCTATTCAGAGTGAACTTGGAAATCTTATCTGGGAATGGTTCTCCAAGCCCTCACTCTAAAATGAGGTTTGCCAGTAGCTGCAGACCCTGGGGATAGTACAGGATTTAGGGAATTGATAATGCATTGTTTTAAATCACCCTTCTCTCTCTCATGTACTACTAATTGCATCTATTATCTGATTTACTTCTGCTTAGTCTAAGTGTCTTGTTTTGCCACATGTTGGTTTGTTTTTTATGTTGCCTTCAAGTTCATAACAAGAGACACACGTTGTTAAAAAGCATGAGAAGGCAGAGTATGGCTCCTCAAGAATGGTCACACTAGTATTTACCCAAAAAATGTTGAAAGCAAATCAAATAAAATCAGGCAGCTGCAAGGAAAAGGGGCGGGTGTGACAGTGGGTACCCCAGGACCCCTGAACCTTCCTGGGATCTCAGCAGCCCCAAACAACCACAGGATCCCCAAATCCCCATTGCAGCCCTGATTCCAGCTGGACCCCTGATTGCCCCAGGATTCTCCACGCATGCCTGAACCCCCCCAGAACTTCTGCACCACTGCAGGACCCCCAACCCCCCAGTGGCCCCACCCTCTGAGTCCCCAGAACCCTAAGCCCGGCGTGGAGGGGCATCCCCAAACTCCATCAAAAATGATCCCCCAACATCCCTGTATGACCCTCCAGAGCTCCCCAAACCCTTCAGGAGCTCCCCGTGCCACCCAAATATTCCTCAAAACCCACCCAGGGATGGCCCTGGAGCCCAACCTAGACCCTCCAAATTCCCCCCAAATCCCCCAGGATTCCCAGCCGAGGTCACTGCGGGCTCAGTTTCTCCCAGCTCAGGGGCCCTGGGTGCTGCTGATCCGTGCCCCAACTCTGGGGGCTTCTCCTCACTCCAGGACCCCCATCCTCCCCCATTGTCACCCACCCCAGTGGTGCCACCAGTAACAGCCCCCAATGACAGCCAGGAGCAGGAACAGGAGGGTCCTGCTGACATTCACAGCCACTGCTGGGGACAGAGCGGGGCACACACTGGGGTCACCCTAAACCCCGGGGTTCCTGAAAACCCCGGGCACCCCATGTGACCCAAGGGAGGCAGGAAATGGGGGTGCTGGAGAAGGAGATTGTAGGGCTGGGGTTTTTAGGAACTGATGGTGGTCCCAGAAATTGGGGGGTCCGGGGGGTGGGAGGGCTTAGGAGTGAGGTTCTCACGACTTAGGGGATTCTTAGGGACTGGGGGGGTCCCAATGGGTGGAGGGCCTGGGAGATGGGGGCATGCAGGAATTTGGGGTCCTGGGGATTTGGGGTCCCAGGGATTTGGGGATCTGGCTATTTTAAGTTGCAGGGATTTGGGGTCACAGGGATTTGGGGTACAGCGGTATGTGACACAGGATTTTGGAGTCACAGGGATTTGGATTTTGGGGGATTGAGGATCACAGGGATTTAGGATTCGGGGTATTGGAGGTCACAGGGATTTGAGGTCACAGGGATTTGGGGTTGCAGGGATTTGGGGTCACAGGGACTTGAGGACCTGGTGATGCGCCACCATCCCTTCCCCACTCCCTTAACTTTTCGGGTGCCCCAGGGTCTCCCCGGGGTGCTCCTGGGCTGGGGAGGCACCCGGGGGGGAGGTGCAGGACCAACCCCAAACCCCGCAGACCTCATGTATGCCGAGGTGGGGGGTGCTCTGATGCCACCCAAGGTGCCATTGGTGCCACCTGCGGGATGATACATGGAGCCAGGGGGGAACCCCAAAATTCCTCAAAACCCCCCAAACTCCCTAAAATTGTGCCAAAACCCCGCAGGGGACCTGGCTGAGCCTGAAATCTATGTGCTGGACACTATGTTCATCCTCTACAGCTTCATCCTCACTGGCCTCTACGTCTGCCTCAGGGTGAGCCTCACGAGCCCCTCTTTTTGGGGGTGTCCCCAAACCTCCCCTCCTCCTCCATATCCCCCCATTTTTACCCGTTTTCCTCTTTCTTTCCTCATTTGGGTTTTGTCTCCCCCTCCCCAGTTCGTGACCTGGCGATTGTGGAGAGCAGCTGAGCAGGTAGAGGGGGGAGGAGGGGATTTTGGGTTAGCGTTGGGGCACTGGGACTGTGACATTGTGACACGGGCACAGCTGTACTCACTCCCAGGCCAGCTGCTGCTCCTGCTCCCATGCCAGCTGCTCCTGCTGGGCACTGGGGACACGGCGACATCACTGGGACGGTGGCACAGCTGTGGCATTCGGGACATGGAGACCTCAGAGCAACATTGGCATGGGGACACTGTGACACTGGCACAGCTGGTCCTGCTCCCAGGCCAGCTGCTTCTGGTAGGCATTGTGGGAACACGGGGACACTGCCACAGTCCCCTGGGCACAACTGGCATGATGTCCCTGGCTCCAGGACAACAACACCGTCCCCTGGGCATGGCCTGCACAGTGCCTGGGGTGACACCAGTGTCCCCAACCCCCCAGCTGTCCCTGTGCCACCCCCAGTGCCACCCACCTGAGCAGGGTGAGGAAGTCGCAGTGCTCCTGCTGCAGTGCCAGTGCCAACTGCTGTCACCGCTTTGTCGCCTGCTCACGTCGGCCCTGCTGCAGCTCCTGAGCAGCTCCACGCGATGCCGCTCCCGCTGCAGCTCCCGGCGCCGCCACTCCCGCTCCGCCGCCACCTTGAAGCCCAGAGCCTCCTGAGGGGACACTGGGGACAGAGACAGGGGACACTGGGGGCATTGGGGGCATTGTGAACAATGGGAACACTGGGAACACTGGACACAGGGACAGCTCCCGGCAGAGCCACTCCCGCTGTGCCGCCTCCTGGCTGCGCTTGGAGCGCAGAGCCTCCTGCAGGGACATTGGGGACAGTGACAGAGACAGCGGACACTGGGGACATTGGGGGCATAGGGGATATTGGGGACATTGGGGACACTGGGGACAGGGACAGCTCCCGGCGCCACCACTCCAGGACATCGCCGGACTGGGGGACAGAGCCCCACGGAGGTGACAGAACCCCGGGGAGGGGACAGATGTGGCAGTGCCACCCACCTGCCCCTCCCGCCAGCCCCGCTCGTACACCTGCATCTCCTTGAACCGCTCCGCCTCCCGCTGCCGCTCCTGCCGCAGCCGCGCCCGCTCCGCCTCCAGCACCGCATCCTGCTCCTGGGGACAGCGACACTGCTGGGGACAGGGACACAGGGACAGGGACACCGCTGGGGACAGTGACACCGCTGGGGACAGCGACACCGGGACAGGGATACCGGAACAGGGACATCGCTGGGGACAGGGACACAGGGACAGGGACACCAGGACAGGAACACAACTGGGAACACCTGGACACAGGGACACCACTGAGGGCACGGACACCGGGACAGGGACACTGGGACGCAGGGACAGGGACGCCACTGAGGGCAGGGACAGGTGACACTAGGACAGGGACACTGCTAGGGACAGGGATACAGTGGGGGACAGAGCCCTGGGAAGGTGACAAAGCCCCAGACAGCACCCTGGGGAGGTCACAGAGCCTGGGGGAGGTGACAGTGCCCTGCCAGCCCCACCTTCACCCTCTTCTGGCACTTCTCCTCCAGGGCCCACAGCTCAGCTCGCCTGTCGCGCTCCCTGTCGCACTGTCGCAGCCGCTGGTTCTCCGCCTCCACTGCCTTCATCTCGGCCAGGAGCTGCCGCTTGTGCTGCTGCTGCTGCTGCCAGGCCTGGCCACACTGCGGTGACACCGCAGGAACACTGATCCTGTCACCGCAGAGCCCCTCAAACCCTGCCTTCCTCTGGGGATCACTATTCCTTGGGACCCCCAGGCCCCGGGATCCCCAAACACCTGAGATCCTCAATTTCCCTGAATGCCCCATTCCATGGGATTCCCATTCCCCAGGATTCCCCTGTTATAGATCCCAATTCCCGGAGGTCCCAAACTCCCGGGATCTCCCTCTTCAGGATCCCCATTCCTTTAACTCCCCATTCCCTGAAATCCCCATTCCCTGGGATCTCCCACTCCTTGGGACCCGAAAATCCTGGGATCCTAAATCCCGGGGATCCCCATTCCCTGGGATTCTCCTGCTCAGGAACCCATTCTCCAGGATTCCCCTGCTATGGATCCCCATTCCCTGGCATCCCAAACCCCTGGGATCTCCCTCATCAGGACCCCCATTCCCTGGGGTCCTCATTCCCTGGGATGTCCTGCTCACTGAGACCTCAAACCCCTGGAATCCCAAATCCCTGGGATTCCCCTCCTCAGTCTGCCCCATTCCCAGAAATCCCCATTCCCTGAAATTCCCATTCCCCAAAATCCCCATTTCCTGAAATCCCTAGCAGCTCTGTGTCCCCTCCCACAGATGTCACCACATCCCCAAGGCCACCAGAGCCCTGGTCCCACCCTGCACTGCCCCCAGCCCTTCTGACCCAAATTCCCAAATTCCCACCAGGAATCTCCGACCTCGTCATCCTCCCTCTTCATCTGCTCCAGGTGCTCCACGAGCCTCCGGCCCTCCAGGAATTTCTGCTCAGCACTCAGCACTCGCTGCTCCTGCTGCTGCTCCATCTGCTGGAGCACCTCCAGCTTGCTGCTGGGAATTCAGAAAGCATTCGGGAATTACTTGGGAATTATTTGGGAGTTCAGGAATGGAAAAGATTCCAGAATGGTGGGGTGCACGGGGTGGGGAAGGGGAAAGGAGGGGAAAGAAGGGGGAAGGGGAAATGGGAAAGGGAAAAAAGAAGGGAAAGGAGAAAGATGGAGAAAGGGAAACAGAAAAGGGGAAAAGGAGGGAAAAGGAGGAAAAGTAGAAAGGGGAAAGGGGGAAAAGGAGGGAAAGCAGAAAGAGAAAAGGTGAAAGGGAAAAGAGGGAAGGGGAAATGGAAAAGAAGGGAAAAAAAAGAAAGGGAAAAGAAGGGAAAGCAGGGGGAGAAGGGGAAAAGGGAAAGGAAAAGAAGGAAGAGGAAAGGGAAGAGGAAAAAGAGAAGAGGGGAAAAAAGAATGGAGGAAGCTCCCATGCCAGCTGCTCCTGCTGGGCACTGGGGACACGGGGACATCACTGGGACACTGGGACAGTGGCACAGCTGTGGCACTGGGGACACGAGGACATAAGAGCAACACTGGCATGGGGACACAGGGACACTGGCACAGCTGGGTCTGATCCCAGGCCAGCTGCTCCTGGTGGGCATTGTGGGGACACGGGGACACTGCCACAGTCCCCTGGGCACAACTGGCATGATGTCCCTGGCTCCAGGACAACAACACCGTCCCCTGGGCATGGCCTGCACAGTGCCTGGGGTGACACCGGTGACCCCGGAGCCACCAGGATGGCACAGGGACCCTGCCAGAATCACCTGGTCACACCTGACAGCTCCTGGGGTGACACCGGTGTCCCCAACCCCCCAGCTGTCCTTCTGCCATCCCCAGTGCCACTCATCTGAGCAGGGTGAGGAAGTCGCGGCGCTCCTGCTGCAGTGCCAGTGCCAACTGCTGTCACCGCTTTGTTACCTGCTTGCGGCGGCCCCGCTGCAGCTCCTGTGCAGCTCCGCATGGCGCTGCTCCTGCTGCAGCTCCCGTTACCACCACTCCCGCTCCGCCGCCACCTGGTTGTGCTTGAAGCCCAGAGCCTCCTGCGGGGACACTGGGGACAGAGACAGGGGACACTGGGGACATTGGGGACATTGTGGACACTGGGAACACTGGGAACACTGGGAACACTGGACACAGTGACAGCTCCCAGCAGAGCCACTCCCGCTGCGTCACCTCCTGGCTGCACTTGGAGCGCAGAGCCTCCTGCAGGGACATTGGGGACAGTGACAGAGACAGCGGACACTGGGGATATTGGGGGCATAGGGGATATTGGGGACACTGGGGACAGGGACAGCTCCCGGCGCCACCACTCCAGGACATCGCCGGACTGGGGGACAGAGCCCCACGGAGGTGACAGAACCCCGGGAAGGGGACAGAGGTGGCAGTGCCACCCACCTGCACCTGGTGCCAGCCCTGCTCGTACTCCTGCATCGCCTTGAACCGCTCCAGCTCCGGCTGCCGCTCCTGCCACAGCTGCGCCCGCTCCACCTCCAGCGCCGCGTCCTGCTCTTGGGGACAGCGACACTGCTGGGGACAGGGACACAGGGACAGGGACACCGCTGGGGACAGGGACATCGCTGGGGACACGGACACAGGGACAGGGACAACAGGACAGGGACATGGCTGGGGATACCGGGACACAGGGGCACAGCTGAGGACAGCAACACAGGGACAGGGACACAGGGACAGGGACAGGGACACAACTGGGGACACCGGGACACTGGGACAGGGATGCCGCTGGGGATATCGGGACACAGGGACACCGCTGGGGACAGGGACACAGGGACAGGGACACCACTGAGGGCAGGGACACAGGGACAGGGACACTGGGACAGGGACACCACTGGGGACAGGGACAAGGATATTGGCTGGAGACAGGGACACAGGTGGGGACAGAGCCCTGGGAAGGTGACAAAGCCCCGGAAGGTGACAGCACCCTGGGGAGGGGACAGTGCCTCACGGTGGGACAGCACCCTGGGGAGGTCACAGAGCCTGGGGGAGGTGACAGTGTCATGCCAGCCCCACCCTCACCCCCTTCTGGTGCTGCTCCTCCAGGGCCCACAGCTCAGCTCGCCTGTCGCGCTCCCTGTTGCGCTGTCACAGCTGCTGGTTCTCCGTGATCACCACCTTCATCTGAGCCAGGAGCTGCCGCTTGCGCTGCTGCTGCTGCTGCCAGGCCTGGCCACACTGTGGCGACACCGCAGGGACACCGATCCTGTCACCGCAGAGCCCCACAAACCCTGCCTTCCCATGGGGATCCCAATTCTATGGGACCCCCATGCCCCGGGATCCCCAAACACCTGAGATCCTCAATTTCCCTGGATGCCCCATTCCCTGGGATTCCCATTAGGAAAGGGAAGAGGAAAAAGAGAAGAGGGGAAAAAAGAATGGAGGAAGGAAAAAGAGATCAGGAGAAAGAAGGGAAAAGGCAGAGGGAAGAGGAAGAGAAAAAGGGAGAAGGAAAAAGGGAAGCATGGACCTGATCAGCTCTTGCTTACTGCAGTGTTCCAGCTCGTCCTGCAGCTGCAGCTCCTTCTCCCACTCATTGTCCATGAGCTGCTCCAAGTGCTGCTCCTCTGCCCGCAGCTCCCCCTGGATCTGCCACTTCTCTGCCAGCTGCCGGTCCAGGATGAAGCTGCAGCCGGTGCTCAGCAGGAGTTGTGGGACACGGGAATGGGAAATGGGATAAGGGACAAGGGAAAGGGAAATGGAAAAGGGAAATGGGAGTCCTGGAAGAGTTGCTTCTCCTTCCTGTCCAAGATGGAGCTACAGCGGGCACTCAGCAGGAGCTGTGGGACACAGGAATGGAAATGGGAAATGGGAAATGGGAAATGGGAAATGGGAAATGGGAAATGGGAGCCCAAGCTTCCTCCTGGATCAGCTGGAATTCCTGGGTGCTGATGGTGAGCAAGGCCGGGGTCCGATCCCTGGGAATTCTTGGGGACACAGACTAGGATCATGGACACGGGGAAAAATACCCTGGATTTTGGGGAAAATAATCCTGAATCTTGGGGGTAAAAAATCCCAAATTTTGGGGAAAATATCCCAGATTTTCAGAGAAAACATCCTGATTTTTTTTTAATATCCTGAATTTTGGGGAAAAAAATCCAGAATTGTCAGTGAAAGAATCCTGAATTTTCAGTGAAAGAATCCCAAATTTTGGGGGAAAGAATCCCGAATTTTGGGGGGAAAAATCCGGGATTTTGGCTGGGAAAATGGCGGATTTTGAGAGCCTCATATGAGCTCCTGGATCAGGTCCCCAGTGATGACCTGGATGGTTTTGGGTTTGTCCCGGAGTGAGGGCAGAACTCCAGGGGCGGCGGTGATATCCTGGAGCAGCATGATGGGGGTGGAGGCGCCCACAGACTGCGGGAAAGGACAAGTGAGACCCCAAAATCCTCCAAAAATTTCCCCAAAAACTTCAATAAAAATCACCCCCAAGATACCATAAAAAGCAAGGCTGGGCCAGGGATAGGCTGAGCTAGGGTGGGCCTGAGGGGGTCTGCAGCTGCAGGATCAGTGCCTGATGTGCTGAGGCGGCACTGTCGCAGGTCCCCGAGCCTGTGGCTGGTGTCACCAAGAGGGGACAAACAGGGAGCAGCAGCTTCTTCCAGGCTGGGAGGGAACCAGACTGGAAATGCCCCAATTGATCATGTTGTCCCTGACCCCAAGGGAATGAGGGAATCCCCAAAATCCTGCAGAACCCACAAGAAGCTGCTCGACAACCTGAGCAGGACCCTCCTCCTTCCTGAGCTGACCAAGAGGAGCTGAACAAACAAAACCCATTTCTCCTGGTTTAATCAAAAAGTTGTGGTTTGGGTCCAGTAAGAAGAAGAAAGGTCCTGTGCCCCCTGGTGCTGGGGGAGGGTATGAGGAGACCCTGGGGGTACTGGGAGCACTGGAATGGGGAACTCTGGGCAGCCCCACATGGGACCCCCAAACCAGGCACAGTGGGCACTCACGGGAGCTGTGGTGGGGAGAAACAGAGGGGTGTCCTGGGGCAGGGATCCCCACTGCCCCTCAGTGTTCCCAGTGCCCCCCAGTCTCACCCAGTGTCACAGCACATTCTTGTAGTCACAGGGTTCCCGCTGTGCCTCGTGGGATCCCGACAGCTCCATGTTTGTCACTTGTGGATCCCGAGGTGGGGCAGGGTGAGGGGACCACGGTGGGAGCCCTGAGAGTGACACTGGTTGTGGGGACCTGAGTGGGGGGCGACACCCGTGGGTGACATGTCCCTGTGTCCCCCCTGAATTCATTCCCTGCCCCCCTGCTGGGGGCCGAGCACTGCCCCCTGTACAGAAGGGTCCTGTGTGGATAAGGGGGGTCTGGGGGGTGCAGGGGAGGGGGAAAGGGGAGTCCCAGCCCGACCCCCTCCCCCCCTCACCTGTCCTGGGGCTCCCTGGAGGCTGCAAGGAAACGGGGAGGGGGTGACGGAAAGGACCCCAGGACTCCGGAACCTTCCTGGGACCTCAGCAGCCACAACCACCCATGGGACCCCCAAATTGCCTCAGTCAGCCCCAATTCCCACTGGACCCCTGATTCCCCCAAGACACTCCAGCCATCCCTGAACCCCCCAGAACTTCTCCACCACTGCAGCGCTCTCAACCTCCCCATTTCCCCCGAATTTGGGGTGACCTAGGGCTTAGTGTTGGTCCCCTGGGATGATCGTTTACTGTGCAGCCATCACATGGGGGTCCTGGGGAGCTCTGCCTCTCTGCCCTCCCCTGCCCTTCATATTTTCCTCTCTTTATTTCTCTTTTTCCTTATTTTCCTCACTTTTCTGCCATATCCCCTCACGCGTGGTTCCTGGCTCAGCAATCTCAGGGAGCACCTGAGCAGGGAACGGGTTGCGGGAGCCATGGGGAGAGGGAAAATGAGGAGCAGGGGTGCAGAGAAGGGTGGGGAGCGTTTGGGGGATGGAAGTGTTGGGCTGTGCCCCCTCAACATTTTCACTTTCTTTTTCCTGGACAAGAAGGAAGAGGCCATTTGTGCTGAGATGGGAAAGGGGAGAGGGTTCTGTCTGGGGGGGCACCTCCAGGGGCCCCTGTCCAAGGGGGATCCCCTCCCAGGGGGTGACACATCTTGGCATATGGGGGACCTTTCCCAGGTGGTGGCAGTTCCAG
>NW_024374569.1:0-405 GCF_014805655.1 Passer montanus
AATGGGCAAAACAAGTACTAAGCAATATCAGCGAGTAGAATGATCATGGGGAACTTTTGTTGTTGTTATGGTGAAGGGACAATGGAGGTGTTTTGAATAAACTATCCATTTCTGTGCTGCGTTGTGATAATATTATTTTGGTTTTCCTGTGGGGAAATTTTGTTTTGTTTGGTTTGGCTAGTTTACTTGTTCCAAGTGAAGGTCATGTGATGAATGTGGATTTTAATGATAATGATGATGATAACTATATGATTCACATAGGTAAGGGGTGGAAACTCCAGTGGGTTGGCCTTGGCTGGATGCCAGGCACCTGCCAAGCCACTCTATCACTCCCCAGCATGACAGGGAAGAGAAAAATAAGATGGGAAACAAATAATAGGTTGAGATAAGGCAGTTTACTAAAGC
>NW_024374570.1:0-405 GCF_014805655.1 Passer montanus
TTATCCCGAAATTATCCTGAAATTATCCTAAAATCCTGACCCGAATTAGCCAAATTTATCCCAAAATCCTGACCCAAACGTAAGGGGGGGATGGGGGAGGGGAGGGGGGAGGGACCCCCAAATCCTGACCCGAATTGTCCCAAAATCATCCCAAAATTATCCTGAAATGAGCCCCAAATTATCCCGAAATCACCCCCAAATCCTGACCCGAATTACCCTGAAATTGTCCTGAAATCCTGACCCAAATTAGCCCAAAATTATCCCAAAATTACCCCCAAATCCTGACCCAAATTAGCCCAAAATCGCCCCAAAATTATCCTGAAATGAGCCCCAAATTATCCTGAAATTATCCCCAAATCCTGACCTAAATTGTCCCGAAATCCTGACCCAAATTAGCCCAAAATT
>NW_024374571.1:0-405 GCF_014805655.1 Passer montanus
TTTTTTTTTTTTTTTTCCCAGCCATACAAATTCATTATTTCAGCATTTAAGTCATGGAGTGGTAGCAACATCTCCATGACCTATGAGCCCTTACTGTAACATACTAATGTATAAATGTGAACAATGTTTTGTTTTTTTTTTTTTTGCTGATAAAACCAGGCCTCTCTGTTTGCTACAATTCTCCATCACATAAATGGCTTTTTTAGAAATCTCACAGCTCTGATTACCTGCAGCAAGATTACGGTTTCACATATTCCTTAACCGTAAAACCAAGTTAAGTTGCCTTTTGGAGGCTCTACAATAATATACAAAATGCTAGGAGCAACACTAGTGTCCTTAAAACAACTTTGCACTATCAAAAAACTATTATCTATCCTATATTATTATTATTATTATTGTTATTAT
>NW_024374572.1:0-405 GCF_014805655.1 Passer montanus
CAAACCCCACGGAGTCAGACCTGAGTGGACAGGGCACAACCTTCCACGCAGGATGTCACTCCAAGCCTGGGTGCCCAGGCCTTGTGTTGCCGAGTCCAGAGCCTTCAAGAGAAAGGACCAGGCAAGACCTGGTCCTACCTGAAGCTGCTGGTCAGTAATTAATGAATATCATTTGTCTTTTCAGTGACCAGGTGTACAATTTGGTCAAAGGCCTCACCGTGGACAGGGGCGAGGCTGGAGCCAACGCCACCTACAACATCTACACACAGAGCTGGGGTGACAAACCCGAGCAGGAGCTCGTGAAGAAGACAGTGGTGGATCTGATCACTGACTACATCTTCCTGATTCCCACACAGGTGGCACTGGACCTGCACCTGCAGAATGCCAAGTGAGCAGCTCAGCCCT
>NW_024374573.1:0-405 GCF_014805655.1 Passer montanus
CTCTGTTGCTAAAGACTCTCCAAGCCTCCCCCAATCAAGTTTCTAAATTCCGTATATTTTCTTCTCAGACTTTTTGGAGTTTGCAGCAAATATCCCCCGTGGACTGTCCCAAAAATAGATTAATTAGTTGTTGTATCCCTCTCAGGTTTCCTGCAGTCAGGATGACCCTCCCTGAGAGTTCTTTTTTCCCAGCCCGACAGTGGAAGAAAGAGTCGGAATTCTTCAGCTCTGGTTCACAAGGTTGTTTATTGTCTCTTATCTAAACCATTCTTTTTCAGACCTGCAGAGGTCTGATCTGCAGATCTGTCATGGGCACGCTGCCTGCCCCTGGGCTGGTGTCTACATTTTATACTATGAATTACATGTACTTCATTGATCATTATTTTCCAATACCAATCACCTCTG
>NW_024374574.1:0-404 GCF_014805655.1 Passer montanus
GAATTTTGGGGTTTTTCCTGATTTTTTTTTATTTTTTTTCTGATTTTTTGGTGTTTTATTTCCCCCATTTTCAGGTTTTATTTCCTGGTTTTGGGGAATTTTGGGGCTTTTTTTTTTTGGATTTTGGGGTGTCCTGGAATTCCAGAATTGAGAATTGTTGGAATTTTTGGGAAAATTCCCAGAATTTTGGGGTTTTTCCTGATTTTTGGGTTTTTTTATGATTTTTTGGGAGTTTTTTCCCCATTTTCTGCAGGTTTTTTTTCCCATTTTTGGGAAAAGTTTGGAGCTTTTTTGGGATTTTTGGGGGTCATGGAATTTGGGGGTTGGGAATGGCCAAAATTTTGGGGGAAATTCCCAGAATTTTGGGGTTTTTTCCCTGATTTTTGGAATTTTTCTACATTGTT
>NW_024374575.1:0-404 GCF_014805655.1 Passer montanus
CCTTTTTAATGGTCTGGTCCTTGGAGGCCCCAGAGAGAAATTCACATTGTTCACTGAAGACATGCAATAATCTGTTGTCAAATTTCTTATTGAAAATCCATGCAGGGCTCAGCAGAATATTTTGCTTCAGAGGATAGTTATGTCATGCTCCGGTGGTGGTGGGAGAGATGCAAGGAAGCAGGCAGTGATGCTATCAAAATGGCAATCCTTCACTGTCTTCCAGCCTCCTTAGGAAAGACTGAGTGCAAGTGGGTTTATTCTAAACACAAATGGAGCCAGTCTGTGGTAATCTGTGCAGGCAGTAATAGAACACGACTGGGACAATAGGTGGGAGTTAATCCCCATGGGCTGCACCAGCAGAGGAGGTGATGCTGAGGGCTCTGAGCTTCTGGGTGCTGCACAGC
>NW_024374576.1:0-404 GCF_014805655.1 Passer montanus
TAAAGAGCTCACCACTTGAGCACATCAGCGAAAATAAATAAAATATGTATATTATATATATTATATATAATATAATAAAGTATACTATATAATATATTTTTATATACTATAGTATATTATATATAACAAAATATAGTATATATAATAAATATAATATCACATATGATATATATAATAAAATATTATATTATGTACAATAAATATATAATTATATATTATATATTATATAATAAAGTATATACAATAAATATATAATTATATATAACATGTATAATATGTATGTAAATTATATATATGTTATATATATTAAATTATATATAGTATTATATATAATAAAGTGACTTAGAATGAAGTCTAAGATAAACTGGAGTAAACCCAAAGTAACTGTATTTTTAATGAGTAAA
>NW_024374577.1:0-404 GCF_014805655.1 Passer montanus
TGAGAACTAAAGCTTCTTGGCCTCAGAAGCCCAGCATGAAGGAAAATCAGCAGCCTCAGCATTAACTGCCTTTGCCATGACTACAACATCTTTCCCTTCTTATTCAGAAGAATGCAATTAGAAAAGTTAAAGGGAAAAAAGGTGCCCTTTAGAACTATTAACACAAGGTCCAAACGTAGCTAGGAAATTGCCCATTGTAGCATCTGCCCATCTCACCAGCACATCCTTCCTTTCCTTCTCCAGGTTTTCCAATTTCCTCTTCAAAGATGCCACCTCCTGACGAAGAGTCACAGCCTCTTCCTGCCTTTCCGTGGCCTCTTTGTCCAGGAGAATTTGGCGAGAGATGTGCATGGCTTCTGCCTGCACCCACCCTGTAGCAGGGAAGGGGAGAGGAGAAGGGGACA
>NW_024374578.1:0-404 GCF_014805655.1 Passer montanus
CCTGAGGGGATTTTGGGGTCCCGGTGTTGGTTTTGGGATCCCTGAGCGGATTTTTGGGGTCCAGGCGTTGATTTTGGGATCCCTGAGCGGATTTTGGGGGTGCCGGTGTTGATTTTGGGGGTCCCTGAGGGGATTTTTGGGGTTCCGGTGTTGATTTTTGGGGTCCTTGAGTGGATTTTGGGGTCCCGGAGTTGATTTTGGGGTCCCTGAGGGGATTTTGGGGTCCCGGGTTGGATTTTGAGGGTCCCTGAGGGGATTTTGGGGTCCCTGAGGGGATTTTGGGGACCCTGGGGTTGATTTTGGGGTCCCGGGGTTGATTTTGGGGTCCCTGAGGGGATTTTGAGGGTCCCGAGTGAATTTTGGGGTCCCGGCTTTGATTTTGGGGTTCCTGAGGGGATTTTGGG
>NW_024374579.1:0-1374 GCF_014805655.1 Passer montanus
TAATTAGGATGTTAGAAGGACCTTCTTTTGGCCCACGTTTGCTTGTGGGAACACGATAAACATTGTTATTTTTGAAGTCAATGGACAGTGCAGTTACCAGCCGACGGCGCGTTCCCTTTGGTATTGCTCCATGTGTTGGATCCTCCTCATGTGGTCTGGAATCTCCTTGGATGGTGCGTGACTGGGTCTGGATGGCCTTTGATTTGGTGTCCTTGCGTGGGGCCCCACCACGCTCCGATGGAAGTTTCCCGGACGCGGCTGATAGTACCTGGTCTTTAGAAGCTATTACTGCATGTGCACTAGAAACTCCTTCTGCAATACCCTTAGTAACTGCTTGGGCCACTGTGTCTTCAGTGGACAGGTGGCGTGTGCAGCTTTCCAGCATTTGCTCTATGGTAGGTTCTGTGTCTAAGGGTAAGGCTCTCAGAATTGCTTTACATTTTTCATTCGCATTACTCATGGCAAGTTTACACAACAGTTCTTTTCTTGCCTCTGTGCTCTCTATCTGTTTTTCCAGAGCATCCTTAATTCTATCCACAAATTTGATAAAGCTTTCATCTATTCCTTGTTTGATAGTAGAAAAATATTGGGTGGGGGTAGAATCATCTGGGGTGAGAAGTAAGGAGGTTTTTGCTGCTATAGCCACGTCTTGTAATGTTGCCTTAGGTAAAGTATCAGCTTGGTCAGAGGGTTTCTGCAAATCCCCTTCACCAGCCAGCTGTTCGAGTGTAAAGTTTGACTTATCAGCATCTGCAGCATAGTTATCTGATAATGTTTTTAATTGCTTTTTCCAATGCCTTTCCCAAAGCATGTACTCGGCGGGAGAAAGGAGGCACTGGGCAATATTTTTAATGTCGTGGGGTACCAGAACATGTGCTGAGAACGTAGCTTCTAGGAAATTTCTGAAAATATGTGAACTTCTACCATGTTCTGTGGCTGTATTTCTTAATTGCACAAGTTCTTTATTTGTAATAGGTTCCCATGTCTTTCTAGTGGTCACCCCTCCTCGTTTTCCCTTCTTATAATCTACTGGAAAGGCAGTAATTCTCTGAGCTAATTGCCAGTCCCCTGCCTGTGTGGCTTCCATTTTTATTTTTGCCCAAGGATCAACATATTCTATTTCCAAATCAGAGTCGCTGTCACTGCTGTCATCAGATGACGAGAAGTGAGAGCTATCAGGCCTCGCCTTATGTTTCTTATGGCTGGCTGGAGCTGCATTTGGCAGAGGTGCATGTGGCTGGACCGGGTATAAGGCAGCACATGGCAGGACGTGGCTACAGAAAGGCTGCAGGACCGCGGTGGCCGTGCAGTGCGTGATACAGCATGCACAGGACTGGGGGGCGTGGGGAGGGGGGGCAGAACTGAGGGAAGTAT
>NW_024374579.1:1778-8631 GCF_014805655.1 Passer montanus
TGAAACATAGGTAAAAACCGGGTTACAGAAAAGTCTTGGTTAGTTTGAAACTTATATATCGTGGTCCCAATTGTATCCCAAAAGGAGTCTAAGGTAATAGTCTGTGTATTAGTATCTGGGAAGTGGCAGAGAATCCACTTTATAAATTTTTTGAGGTTAGTTTTTGAAAGGTTACCTTTAGAAAAAGAAAAGTTGTTAGAAGATAGGATTTCTAGGATTAGGGAATATAAATCTCTCTCATTCTGGGATCGTTTACTAAGCTTTGATCCCATTTTTCAGTTCCCGCCAGCAGAAAAAAGAGAAAAAAAAAGAAAAAACCAAAAAAAAGGACCCAAGGAAAAAATATTTTTGCGCGCAAGAAAGGCTGTGTTAAACTTACAATTCTTCAGCCTGTTGTGGGTCAAAGTTCTGCTGGGGGTCGTCTGCCAGTCAGCCTCCGCGAACACTCGCGTGCTCAGGTATCGGGGTGCGGGTCAGCTGACCTCCTGTCCAGAAGAGTCCTGCTAAAACGAAGAGCTTCTTCTTCCAGGATTTCTGGCGAGTGGAGGCAGTGACAATTTCACGAAGAAATGCTGCTCGTCTGAGATGCCAGGTCCGGCATTCAGTTCCGCGGCCAGGCTATCAGGGCGGTTCAGATGTCGGCCCAGGGGCCCCTCGCTGTTCGGGCGTCCGCTATGTTCGGTGCGCCAGCTATGGTCCCGAGGGCAGAAGCCCAGCGGGGAACCGGTTGTCCAGGATAGCTCACGGAGGGCCAGGATCGCTCAGCGGGGGGGCTCAGGCAACCCAGGCAAGCTATAGTGATTTGCAGCTCAGCTCTTTAGTGATTTCAGCCCTTTTAGCATGCCTGGTGCCGTCGCCCTGGGTATCGCCGCAGCAGACGCAGAGAGAGAGAGAGCAGCGCTGTATGGGTTCCGCAGGGTTCTTTACTGGGGTCTCCGCGAAGGGTCCAGTGACAGCTCTCCTCCGCCGAACCGGGCAGAGTTAGGGGTTTTTATACCTTACAGGGGTATTGAAAACTGTCCAATAGTAAGGGTCAGGGGAAAAGTGACCTATGGATATACAGGGAGATAACAGTGTCCAAAAGGCGGAAGAGAGGGGTTTCTAAAACCTTAGTCATGCTGACTTTGGTATTTCCTAGCTCAGGCTTCTGATCGCCAAGGCCTTGCAGGCCCTGTGCCTGCTACAGGGAATATAGTAACTAAAGATAAAAAAAGGCTGAGCTACTTAACATTTTTTCCTCAATTTTCAATATTAGGACAGGTTGTGCTCAGGACAAGTGTTCTCGTGAGCTGGTAGATGGGCACAGGGAGCAAAACAGTCCCCTGGAATCCAGGAGGAAGCACTTGGTGACCTGCTGAGCCACTCAGCTGCTCACAGGTATATGAGATTAGAGGGGATCCATCATAGGTGGATGAAGGAGCTGGTGGATGAGTTCTCCAAGCTGTTCTCCATCATTTACCATCAGTCCTGGCTCAGCAGGGAGGTGCCAGAGGAGTGGAGGTGCCAATGTGAGCCCATCCCCAAGAAGGGCTGGAAGGAGGATCTGGGGAACTCCAGACCTGTCAGCCTGACCTTGGTGCCTGGCAAGGTTATGGAACATATCACCTTGAGATCCATCACAGGGCACCCATGGGATGGCTGAGGCATCAGAGCCAGCCAGCGTGGATTTCAGTATCTGCAATGATGATCTGCATGAGGGCACTGAGTCCAGCATCAGCAAATTTGCAGATGACAGCAAGCTGGGTATGAGTATGGATCTGCTGGAGGGCAGGAGGGCTCTGCAGAGGCACCTGGACAGGCTGGATCCAGGGACCAAATCCAACCAGATGAGGTTGAACAAGACCAAGTGCGGGGTCCTGCACTTAGGCCACAACAACCCCTGCAGCACTACAGGCTGGGGACAGAGTGGCTGGACAGCAGCCAGGCAGAAAGGGACCTGCAGGGACTGACGGACAGCAGGCTGGATATGAGGCAGCAGTGTGCCCAGGTGGCCAAGAAGGCCAATGGCTCCTGGCCTGGATCAGGAATGGTGTGGCCAGCAGGAGCAGGGCAGTGATTCTTCCCCTGTGCTGGGCCCTGGCTGGGCAGCACCTTGAGTCTCCTCATTGCCCAGAACAGGGAGCCCCACAGGCAGGCACAGCAGCCCAGATGTGCCCCCCTGGCCTCGCAAGGGAGCAGCACCATGCACTGCAGGAGCCTGCAGACAATTCCTGCAGCACTTGGAGGATGATCCTGCTGCCCAAGGGACGTTGCCATGGTGCCAAGTCAGGAACTGGAATGGGGAGTGGGGCCAGAGAGGAAAGGGCAAACAGGGATGGGCTGTTTGCAGGGCAGGGAACAGAGGTGGGCAAGAGGAAGAAATTTGTAACAGGAACAGTAAAGAAAGCAAATGTGAAGCCAAGGAAATGCTCAGGGCAGTTCAGGTGTGGCTGTCAGGCAGCCCTGGCTCTGAGCAACAGCATCTGCAGTGGGACATGAAACTCCCAGCTGATGGGAACAAACTTTCTGGCTGACTGCAGAGGCCAGGACAAAGCTGAGTGGTTTCCCTGGTGTCCCCCAGCCCTTGCTGGCCCCAGGGGCTGATGGCATTTGTGCTCCCTCAGGTTCATGTCCCCACAGCAGCAGCATGGGGGTGCTCCTGCCTGCTCTGTGCAATGCAAACAGGGGCTCCTGAGCCAGTGCTGCCGTGGCTGTGCCTGCAAGGATGCGGCACCTCTGTGAGCTGGGGGAGAGGCCAGGGCTGCAGAGGGGGGATGTTGTTGGCAGCTCCATGAGGATGCTCTGGGACGCTGCCCTGGGCTGTGCAGTGCACTGGGGATGGATCAGCCCCTGCTCTGCTGCTCCTTCCCGTCTCCCCCAGGGCCCTTGCAGAGCCCCAGCCATGCTGTTTGCCCCCAGCCTGCCCACGGCCAGCCTGGGGCTGCTCACCCTGGGGCTTTTCTGTGCTGAGCATTGGCCTGGCCGTGTTCTTGAGAGAGCCTGGGCAAGGAGCCTGCAGCCCCCAGGGCCTGGCCTGAGGCGTCAGCGCTGCCCCAGCAGTGCCCATGGCCTGTCCCTGCTGCAGCCCTGGCACTGCCACCCCCAGGACTGTGCCCGGCCCCGAGAGCACTCAGGCCCTGCAGCAACACCAGGGCCACCAGGGCAGCGGGGCAGGGCCACGGCAGCAGCACTGGCAACACCAAGTGCTGCTGCTGCTGCTGCGCACAGCTGCTGTGCCAGCACTGATCTGCCCCCAGCTCTGCACACAGACATTGCTGCTGCAGCTCCAGAGAAGGCATCAAAAGGGCATCTCTGCAGAAAACTCTGCTGGGAGATCCTTTTGTTCCTTTAAAGCCAGCAAGATTGCAGCCACTTATTGATAGAGTCAGTGGCCACAGGGAAGGTGGAGTGAAATAAAATGAGAATTGGCACAAATAATGGCATTTCATTGTGAATAGTATGAAAAAAGTAAAACAATGGCAAACAAGAAGCCACAACCGAACCAAAAAATGTATCAAAAAATACTTTTATTACGAGTGATTTGTAGATATTGGCCAGCAGTTTAATGTTCCTGAAAACATCCAGTCATCAGTTTCCACACTGCAGTCTTGAGCTCCTGGTTTCTCAGGCTGTAGATGAGGGGGTTTAGGGCTGGAGGCACCACCAAGTACAGAACTGACACAGCAACATCCAGAGATGGGGAGGAGATGGAGGGGGGCTTCAGGTAGGCAATCATAACAGTGCTCATGAACAGAGAGACCACAGCCAGGTGAGGGAGGCAGGTGGAAAAGGCTTTGTGCCGTCCCTGCTCAGAGGGGATCCTCAGCACAGCCCTGAAGATCTGCACATAGGAGTAAACAATGAACACAAAACAACCAAATGCAAAAGAGATGGAGAACACAATAGATACAAGTTCCCTGAGGATAGAGTGAAAGCAGGTGAGCTTGAGGATCTGGGGGATTTCACAGAAGAACTGGCCCAGGGCATTGCCATGGCACAGGGGCAGGGAAAATGTATTGGCTGTGTGCATGAGAGCAGTGAGAAAGGCACTGGCCCAGGCAGCTGCTGCCATGTGGGCACAAGCTCTGCTGCCCAGGAGGGTCCCGTAGTGCAGGGGTTTGCAGATGGACACGTAGCGGTCGTAGCACATGATGGGCAGGAGGAAATACTCTGCGGAGATGAAGAACAAAAAGAAGAAGAGCTGTGCAGCACATCCTTTGTAGGAGATGGTGATGGTGTTCCAGAGGGAATTGTGCATGGCTTTGGGGACAGTGGTGCAGACGGAGCCCAGGTGGCTGAGGGCCAGGTTGAGCAGGAAGAAGAACATGGGCGTGTGCAGGTGCTGGCCGCAGGCTACGGCGCTGATGATGAGGCCGTTGCCCAGGAGGGCAGCCAGGGAGATGCCCAGCAAGAGGCAGAAGTGCAGGAGCTGCAGCTGCTGTGTGTCTGCCAATGCCAGCAGGAGGAAGTGGCTGATGGAGCTGCTGTTGGACATTTGCTGGGGCTGGGCTTTGGGTGCTTCCCTGGAGAAGCGACAGAGAAGATTTAGAGGACATACTTTTAACCAAACTCAGTGCCATTTCCTATACAACCTCCCCTGGAACACACAGACAGTGTTTTAGTGTTTTCTAGTCTGGGGTTTTCTCTATAATCTCCCCCATATCTCTGCTGGTGTTCTTGGATACCAGAAATGTTCCACATTTGATCTGCCCCGAGGAAGAACAAACAAAGTTTTGTGAGGCAAAGTGATGAGTGGAGAGTGATGGGAGTTGGTCTGTCATTCTAACCTACTCAGAGTTTATCTGGGCTTTAACCTTTCTCAAGTGGAGGGTGATCACCTTCCCATGCTTCCCCTAAAATGTCACCAGGTACTGCTGGGAGCAGATGGATCACCCACAGCCCAGTTCCACATTTGTAGCCCAGAACTGACATTGCTCATTTCACCAACCCAGCAGCATTTTCAGTGCTAGAACACCTCTGCCTTAGCCCATCAATCTTATAACTCAGAGGTGTTCTAGGACAGGTTTGCATCCTGGATTGAAGCTCCCAGCTTGCGTAGCTGAAAGCATGTTAGGGATCTACTGTGATACTACTGATCACTAAAAGTAACAGTTTGGATGTCTCAGGCACTTGTCAAAATTCATAACTAATAATTCAAAATCATATTTATCCTCCTGCCACTCTCCAATTGTAGGAATTCATCCCCCCTCCGTGTGAGTCTCCAGTAGTAGGAATTTGAACACAAAGTCTTAGGAAATTTCCTCATTTTTATCAAAATCTTTGTCTTGGAAATATAATATGACTGATCAGAGCTGCTCAGCATGTCAGAGCTTCATGAGCATTTCACCTCCCCTGCACCAAATATACTAAGAGTTGTACTCACAGAGTCTGCAGGCATTGGGATGTTCCAGCTTTAGGAGATCACTCCAGGAGCTGCAGCTGCATTGTCCTGCAGCCAGAGGTTCCTGTGCCAAGGGCTGGCAGTGATTCTGCCCCAGGCACTTCTCAGCACCTTCCCAGCCCTGACTGATTGAAGCTCTCTGTGCCTCTGGGCTGTGCCCAGGCTGGCAGCAGGCAGAGCCCCAGCCCTGCTGGGCTGGCAGAAGAGCTGCTCATCAAGAGAAATGTGCTTTTGAAGCTCTGCTTGCTTACCAGGAGCTGCCTGTGTGCCAGGAGCCCAGCCCAGCTCAGCAGCACAGACACAGCACCAGGACTTTAATGACCCTCTGGGGCTTTGTGCTCAGGCCCTGAACATCAGTCCCTGAGAGGCAGCTGAAGAAACCTCTCCAGAACTCCAAGTCAGACTGGAGAGGCTTTGTCTGTAACAACACTCAGTGGGGCTCATTAATGCTTCGAGGTACTTTGGTTATTTTAAGGTACTTGGTGTTTCCCTTTTGGTACAGAGTCTGTGAGAGGTTTGTGCAATCATGGCCCCAATTATCTGCTTTAATGAGTCCCTTGAGAGCTTTGTACTGACACGCAGTGATGCTCATTAATGCTTTGAGACACTCAAGGTTTTTAAGGCACTTTGGATTTTCCTTTCCATACTGAGTCTATGGGAGGTTTTTGTGCCATCCTGGCCTCCAATTCTCTCCTCCAAGGAGTCCATGAGGAGTCTGCCTTGGAGAGGGACCTCAATGGGACCCATTAATGCCTTGAGACACTTTGGGTGTTTCCTCTGACTTGGACTCCTGGAAATGTTTGTGCAATCTCCATTCAGGTACTGAGGTTCCAGTGCTCAGCTCTAAATATACCACAGGACTCATTAGGATCAAGCAAGTCCTGCCAAACCATAGCTCTGCCTTGATTTCCCTCTGCTCTAGTGCAGTTCATTAGGAGGGTTTCCTTTTTCAGTTATGGAGAAATATTTCAAAGAGCTTCTACGAAGTATGTATTCCTATTTTAAAGGGTGTCTTTTATTGCTCTTCTTATTACAGAAGAGGTGATTGCAGCATTCAGTGACTGATATTGATCCAGAAAGGACTCTCCTAAGGAGCTCTGGCCTGCTCAGAGAAGCTGTGCCTTGAGCTCTGACGCAGTGTGGACAACCTTTCTCCACATACCCCAAGCCCATTTTTTCTCTCCTCACTCACCTGGGACCTGCTTTGCTCAGAGAACTGGCTGTACACAGCCAAAGAGGGGTCAACTTTTATATTTTGACGCAATCTAAAACTCCTGAGTTTCCCCATTGAAAACAGACATCCTCCTCAAGTGTGTGCCAAGCCCAAGCCGCCACCAAGGAGTTTCCCTTTCCCCAAGGCAGAACCCTGCAAGGAATGTTTTAGACACACAGGAAGTTCTGCAATAAACTCAAATCCAGAGTTTGCTCAGGGAAGAATTAGACTAACTCCTGAAGGACAGACCAGCTTTGAAC
>NW_024374580.1:0-404 GCF_014805655.1 Passer montanus
GGAATTTGGAGGGATTTTTGTGGGGAAATCGGAATTTTGGGGGGAATTTGAGTTTTTTTGGAATGGTTGGGAGTGGATTGGGGAATTTTTGGGGGATTTTTTGGGAAAATTTTGGGGGATATTTTGGGGGATTTGGGGATATTTTGGGAATTTTTCTGGGGAATTTGGGATTTTTTTGGGAATATTTTGGGGGATTTGGGGATTTTTTTTGGGGAATTTGGGGATATTTTGGGGGATTTGGGATATTTTGGAATTTTTCTGGGAAATTTGGGATTTTTTTGGGAATTTTTTGGGAGAATTTTGGGACTTTTTTGGGGAAATTTGGGAGATTTTGGGGGATTCGGGGATGTTTTGGAATTTTTCTGGGAAATTCGGGATTTTTTTGGGGGATTTGGGATTTTTTG
>NW_024374581.1:0-404 GCF_014805655.1 Passer montanus
GATTTTGGGGTGTCTGTGCAGAAGTTGGATTTGATGATCCTTCCAGCTCAGGATTTTCCGTGATTCCCAAAATTCACGATGTCCCACACACAGCGGTTGTGCCCTCTCCTCCTTGGGAGGATTTGGAAGCCTTAAAAGCCCTCAGCAGCTGGGATGATCCCAGATCTGACTCTGCTTAAAGCAGGAGGTTGGATCTGGGGTCTCTTGCGTCCCAAATTCTGCATCAATCCTACAAAATCAGCTCGGGATTGTTCTGTGAATATCCAGCAATTTCTAAAATATTTGAGATTCTGGAGACAGGGATTTCCTCGGTTCCTGTTTGGGGAATTGGCAACTATTTGATTTTGCTGTTTGACAGGTCCTTGATGATGGCAGCAGCTCCCAAATCTCCTCCCTGGTGGATC
>NW_024374582.1:0-404 GCF_014805655.1 Passer montanus
GGTTTCATGGGGGCAGCATTCCCAGATTGTTCCCAGTTTCCTGGGGCAGCATTCCTGGACTATTCCCAGATTCCCAGAGCAGTATTCCCAGGTTTCCTGGGGCAGCATTCCCCGGTTTCCCGGGCAGCATTCCCAGATGATTCCCGGGTTTCCCGGGGCAGCATTCCTGGACTGTTCCCAGATTCCTGGGGCAGCATTCCCAGATGATTCCCAGGGCAGCATTCCCAGGTTTCCCGGGGCAGCATTCCCAGACGATTCCCGGGGCAGCATTCCCAGACTGTTCCCAGATTCCCGGGGCAGCATTCCCAGGTTCCCGGGGCAGCATTCCCGGGCTCTCCCCGCCCCGTTCCCGCTCCATTCCCGCTGTCCCCGTCGCCGACCTGCCGATGATGTGCGCGTCGCCG
>NW_024374583.1:0-404 GCF_014805655.1 Passer montanus
CCCCCCATTTTATTCCAAATTTTTCCCCACTTTCCCCAATTTCCCCCCCAATTTTCCTCCATTTTAACCCAAATTTTCCCATTTTTTCCCAATTTCCCCATTTTTCCTCCCATTTCCCCTGCAGGCCGCTGAGTTTCCCGGACTCTCCCCTCTCGGGCTCCGCGTTCCGGGCGCCCTCCGGCAGCTTCTCGGGCAGCGCCGGTGCCAGGGGGGGCACGGAGAGGTGGGGGAATTGGGGAAAAATGAGGGGAAAATGGGAAAAATCGGGGAAAATTGGGGGGAATTGGGGAAAAATGGGGGGAAATTGGGAAAAATGGGGGAAAAATTTGGAATAAAATGGGGGAAATATGGGGAAAAATGGGGAAATTGGGGAATAAAATGGGAAAAAATGGGGGGAAATGGGG
>NW_024374584.1:0-404 GCF_014805655.1 Passer montanus
AAAAAAAGCAGAATCAGAAAACAGTTAAACAGTTGCTTCAAAATGACAGTGAGTTATAAATATTTTCTAAAAAGCTGCATCAACATACAAATGTATGCACAACAGCGTGAAATATCTACTTACAAATGGAACTAAAGTGTAACCTTGCATTAACTTTCCAGAGCTAATTAACAAAGTAATGAAGTTCTTTACTTGGTAGGAATAATCCAAACCTTAAGAAAACCTACAAAACATTATACTGTCACAACTTTATTACAGTTAGATTTAATTGCAGAACATAAAAAAATATTTTAAACAGTATCAGCTTAAGCTCCACCAAAAATTCTACAAATTTAAGCTTTACTAGATTAAGAAAATGACATATGCCTAAAAAGAAATGTTAAAGAAAAACACTTTACCACTTG
>NW_024374585.1:0-404 GCF_014805655.1 Passer montanus
GCGGCGGGCGGGGAGCCGAGCGGCCCCCGCCCGGCGCAGTGGCAGGCCCGTCCTCGCCCACTCCTCTGCCCCGGGGGGAACGAGGGCACGGCGGGCAGGAAACGCCCCGAGGCCCGCGGCCACCCGCGGGGATGCGCTTACTTGGTCGGGGCCCAAGCGTGTTGTCGTCAGCTGGCAGAGGAGCGGCAGCGCGGGGCGGAAGCGGACACGGCTCGGACGGAAGTACCGCAGCGCACGTTGCGGAGTGGGGGGGCTCGCTGCCCGCCCCGCCCTCGCAGCTGCGCCGCGCTCGTGTCCCGCCGGCCCCGGGCGCGCTCGGCGGCGGCCTCGGGCGGCTGCGAGGCGCGGCGGCTTCGCTCTCCGGAGGGGCAGCAGCGTGCGCCCGCCGGTCGGCAAGGCGCGGG
>NW_024374586.1:0-404 GCF_014805655.1 Passer montanus
TGACCTAGGTTACAGACAACCTTGTTTTATGCAGCTGCACAAAGGGGGGTGTGTATGCTGGAGTTGGTTGGAGTTGCTAGGGAAGCACATGTATGCTCACCAAATTTCAGTATTAATTAAATGATACAGGTGCCAGCACTACACTCTGCAGTGCTTTTCAAAACATAACTGTAGCTCCGAAATCTGCAGAGATACTGGAGAGAGAATTTACAATGGCAAGCTTTAGCCCAAGGACACAAGCCTCTTCAAGTCATCTTTGATGTCCATAAAGAAAGGCAGGACTCCTTCATGTTCTAGGGTTTAGTGTGACCTCAGTCTTTATTTCATGAAGTGGAGTACAGAGCAAAGAAGTTACTGTTTTCCTGTAAATAAGAAAACTCTCACAGTCCATTGGTTTTTTTCAA
>NW_024374587.1:0-404 GCF_014805655.1 Passer montanus
AAAAAAAGTTTGGGAATTCTCAGTTACCCCAAAGAGTTGGTGCGGGAGCTGCCGCCGCTTTTCCCTCCCTGTTAATTAGAGTTAATTAGAGTTTTCCTGCTAATGGGGTGAGCTGGGATTTGGGATTTCCGGAGCTGGGTTCTGCTTTTAAAGGGTTTTTTATTTAATTCCTCAAAAAGGGGGCGCGGAGGGAGAGGGAATTCCCCTGGGGGTTCCCAGCTCGGGGTTCATTAATCCATCTAATTACGGGCTTAATTAACGGAATCGAGGGCCCGAGTGGATCTGCAGAGGGGAAAAAGCAAAACTGGGAAAGGAAATCCCAGAAAATGGGGCAGGAGCTGCGGGGATCCCAAAAACCCGGCCGGGAATTGCCAACCCCACAGGGAAACCCCACAGCGAGGGGA
>NW_024374588.1:0-404 GCF_014805655.1 Passer montanus
GGGGATTCTGGGGATTCCTGAGGGGATTTCAGGTTTTTCTTGGTGAGTTTTGGCCTCTCTGAGGGGATTTTGGGGATCCCCAAGGGGATTTTGGGGCTCACCTGGTGATTTTTATGAATCCCTGAGAGGATTTCGGTGATCCCTGAGGGGAATTTTGTGCCTCTTGTGTTGATTTTTTAGGGATTTCTGAGGGATTTTGGGCCCCGCGGGGTTCGGGGATCCCTGAGGGGATTGAGGGGGGCGGAGCCAAAGAGGGCGTGGCCACACCCAGGGGCGTGGCCTCACACCAAACACACCCCCGTGCCTCCTACACGTGACCTTCCCACCTACACGTGACCTCACCTCGTACACGTGATGGAGCGCGCTGAGGGGGCGTGGCCACCGCGGAGGAGGCGTGGCCTCAC
>NW_024374589.1:0-404 GCF_014805655.1 Passer montanus
ATTTTTTGGGGATTTTTTGGGGTTTTTTTCCGTGATTTTTGGGGGTTTTTCGGTGATTTTTGGGGGTCTTGGGGGGCTTTGGGGTGCGGGAGGAGGAGGAGACCCCGCGAGAAACCCCCCGGTAATTTGGGGAGGGGGCTTCCCGAAATCTGGGGAGTTTTGGGGTTTTTGAGGATTTTTTTGGGATTTTTTTTCTGTGATTTTTGGGGGTTTTTTGGGGTTTTTAGGTGATTTTTGGGGGGTTTTGGGGGTTTTTGGGGTGCGGGAGGAGAAGGAGACCCCGTGAGAAACCCCCCGGTAATTTGGGGAGGGGTCTCAGAAAAATTGGGGCTTTTTAGGGATTTTTTTCTGTGATTTTTGGGGTTTTTTAGGTGATTTTTTTGGGTTTTTCTGTGATTTTTTTC